>NC_056737.1:410164082-410296582 GCF_019279795.1 Protopterus annectens
TTCCTGCCTTCGGGCATGCCTTCGCCCTCCTCTTCTCCTTCGGCCAACAGTAGCTCACCACAAAAACAAAAAGACTGCAAATGACTGTAAAACCAAAATGTGAAAGAAATCCCATCCCCAAGAAGAAAAAAAGAGATTCCCATGTGACCCATTACAAGGGAAGTATGCTATAACCAGTAAATTCTATTTCCAAAACTAAAGATAAAATGTACCTTCACAATCAAATGAAAGTGTGATAGAAACCTAAAAGAATTAATAAGGAAATTAACAAGGAAACCGGAATAGTTACAGTAAAAAAGTTTGAAACAAATATAAAATATACTTCACTCTTAAGTTCCCCCAACTATAGTAGAATGCAAAACAGTAAACATTACAAATCTCTTCAAAATATAAGTAGCAGTTATCTACCACTAAATAATGAAGTAGAAATTTCCCTTGCAGATTTTCACAATCCTTCAAACAGCCACCAGATCCAAACTCCACAACAGGATTATAGCAGAACTCCAAAACTCTGGGGATATTCACTAGAACTATAGGAACACCCCTCCTGCTTTCACAACAAACTAATCCCCCTACACAAACACTACTTTGAAATCTAAACCTCAATGTCTAAACAGTTACTGACCTCACCTTAGCTGTACTCCAGCTAATAAAATAAAAGAAAAATAACTTGCCATGGAAAAGAAAGAAAGACAAAAAGAAAAGAACACAAAATATTTCCAATACAGCCCTCACTTAAATTCTATGATTTGTAGCCCCAAGAGACCTAATGGAAGGAACCCATACCAAAATCAGACTAGTAGGTGAGTCAAAAAAAATCTAAATTTCACATCCAGCTAATAATCACTAACTTAAGCTACTGCCCATTCAATCAACAATGCACAAGAATAAGCCTAAAGGCACCCAACCCCTGCCACCTAGGTAATTTAAAAATTGTAGCAGTGATGATTAAGAATGTTCCTTCACACTTTCAGTGTCACAAAATAATCCAAAGCAGTAAACCAAGCAAATTAAAATGTATATTTCTATACTGTAAATGCTTATAATGCAAACATAAAAAAAGTATTAGCTGGATAAATGGGATATATAGGAATACATATTTTGTAACATGCTTTTCATATAAAGTGTGGAGGGCAAGGTCATACTCCTAGTATTATATAAGGAATTAGCAATTCTCACTTGCCTCAAACCCATAATCGAAAGCGAAATACTTTGGCTGCACATAAAATCAATGGCACAAGTGACTGATGCACAGACTATCAAAATACCCTCACAATGCCTTTAGTAACAAACATGACAATGACTCACATGAAACAAACAATGACAGAAACGTGTAAATTGTGCCTCACTAGCCAAGACCATGCATCCAGTCTCTGCCCTGTCTGGCTCGCAAAATAGAATAATCATCACTGCACAAAGGTCAGGATTCCATCTGTCCAATAAACCTTTTAGTTACCAATGCCACCCCATCCACCATGTTCTGCATGAGGAGTAGGTGATAAGATTGAAGACTGAACATGCTTAAAAATTCTGATGAGAAGAGGGGTGTCAATTGGCTATTGGTTGACAATCTGGCAGAGAATCTCCTTAACTTGCCATAAAGGTAATACTTCTTGAAGTGTGTCAGGAAGCCAGCTAAGTATTCAGGGAAAGTGCAGTTATGTAAAATCTTGCCATAACAGTAGATGTCCTTCTCTTCACTGTTGCAGTATTCTTTACAGTAGGGATCCCCTGCCTAGGGAAGCCCAACATGCAGCCAGTATACCAAAGCCTTTAGGTTGTGATGGGTTCATAGGTTGGTACTAGGCTATTGGCCCTAGGGCCTATACAAGCCTAGCCATAACAATTCCCTGGCTATTTCTTCCCACATTATTTACTTCCCTGGACCCCTGTCTAGCAGGGCGACTGACGTGATCCCCGGGGTGAATTTCCTTTCTCCCATCCAATCATCAAGGTTCCTTTTGAAGAGCGCCAAAGAGGCGTTCTGCTTGACATGTATGGGCAATCTATCCCAGAGTCTGGGAAGTCTCTGGGTCAGGAACCTATCCCTCCAGCATGTTTTGTTTATTGTGATGACAAGGTTTAGATCCCTGGAGTGTGTGGCTCTGAGGGATTGGGATTTCTTTAAGTGTAGCATGTCCAACAGCTCTGGGTTTGACATGGCCTTGTATGTTAAGCAGAGATTGCCTCAGGTAGACGATATGTGACAGAGTACAGCTAGAGTTTTTTAAGGCAGTCCACACAGGGCATCTGTTTTAGGCCTGTGATTCTTTTAGTGAGGTATTTCTGTGGCCTTTCCAGTTGTTGCAGATGTCTTGAGAGGTACATACCAAATGGGGCATTGTATTCTATAATGGGTCTAATGAAGAATGAGTACAGTGGGACAATGACCTCCTTTTTTCTGGATGAAAGGCTATTAGTGATGAGGTGTGCCACATAGAAGGATTTCCTGACTGTTGTGGTGATGTGGTTATTGAAGGTGAGACCACTGTCCACCTGTGTCCCTAAGTCTCTAATCACACTTTTGGTGTTTAGTGTACTGCCACCTATGCGGTAATTCACGGGAACATGTTTTTTCCCAAAGGGGATAACTATA
This sequence comes from Protopterus annectens, assembly GCF_019279795.1. NCBI lineage: Eukaryota > Metazoa > Chordata > Ceratodontiformes > Protopteridae > Protopterus > Protopterus annectens. Next base: position 410,166,679 of record NC_056737.1, read on the forward strand.
CATTTCTTGGCATTGAGACCTTGGCTCTGGCACCAAGCATCTGTTTCTGTAAGGTCCTTTTGTAGAGTATCCACATCATTTGGGGATTCAATAATGGCTCCCAGTTTGCAGTCATCTGCGAACTTTTGTTAGCCAGAGTCCCTTAGTGTAGTCCTATACTTCAGAGAAATAGATGCCAAACAAGAGAGGTCCCAGGAATGAACCCTGAGGTACTCCACTTGTCACTTGTCTGGAGCTGGATTTGGAGTCAGCTACTTTTACAGTGTGGGTTCAGTCAGTAAGCCAGTTGGCAACCCATCGAGTGGCATAGGGATTAATGCCCAGCTTCATAAGTTTATCTATGATTCTAGAGTGGGGGATTCTGTCAAAGGCCTTGGCAAGGTCCAGATAGGCTGTGTGGACTGCCTTACTCTCATCCACAGCTCTGGAGACTGATTCAAAGAAGTCAATCAGGTTCAGGAGACATGATCGGCCCTTCACAAACCCAAACTGGGTGGGGTCCAGTATTTTAAGGTCGCCAATGTCTTTGTTTATAAGTTCCATAATAATGCATTCCATGGCCTTGCAAATCAGGCTCATCAGACTGATGGGGCAGTAGTTCCTGGAATCCAAGATGGACCCCACCCCCTTGTGGAGTGGGATAAATGTAGCTGTGCTCCACTCATTGGGCACGAAGCATGAGGTGAGGGTATGATTAAACATGACACTTAGGTGAGGTGCCAGTTCATTTTGTAGTTCATGTAGTACACAGCCTGGGATGTCATCTGGTCCCATGGATGCTGCATTCTTAGCTTTGGAGAGTGTTTTTTACCTGTGTGGCCATTATTACCGGAATTTGGCAATCTTCCGGTATTGAGATGGGCCATTTAGGGGGGGTGAAGTTGGCACTGAATCGATCTGCCAGGATATTGTCAATATCCTTGGGATCAGTATATTTAAGGCCATTCTGTTGTAGCTCAGAACAGATCTGAACATTGCCATTTAGATTCTTGACATAGTTATAGAATGCCTTGTGGTTGTCTTTGGAATCTTTGGCAATTTTATTTTCGTAACTAGCTTTGGAGGATTTTATAAGAGATCTCAGCTTCTTACTGAGGGTAAGACATACATCACACGTATGCTCCCTACACATGGGGTAAGGCATAAAGGCGATGTCTGGACGTACCATTCTCAGAACAGAAAAATCCCCAGTAGGAATGACACTCTAACAAGTACACCCAGAAGGAAAAGGGATCAGGGGAGGAGGGAGTGAGTAAATATTGCAACAGTGAAGACGGACATCTACTATCATGGTAAGATTTTACACAACTGCCCTATGTCCTTCCATATCACTGTTGCAGTATTGTTTACAATGGGAGTACAATATCTCAGGAAGTAGATTGGGAAGAGGAAGGGCCAGCAGATCCCTCCAGAAAGCCATGAAGAATTGCCCTGGCAAAAGCAGCTTTGGCCCAATAAATCACATTCAACTCACAGTGCTTGGCAAAAGTATGCAGAGAAGTCCAGGTAGGTGCCTCAAGGATAGAAATTAGTATCCAAATCCTTGAAAAAGCACCAGAAAAGGCTACAGCCCTAATAAAATGAGCCTTAACATAAGAAGGAAGGCTCTTCCCATTAAAGGGATAACAAAAACAAATGGCTTTAGATATCCAAGAAGAAATGGTTTGTTGGGAAACTGCCAGATCTAGCAACCTAGGAAGAAAGGAAACAAAAAGCTGTTCAGATTTATGAATGGCTTTAGTTTTATTAAAATAATACCAGAGCTGTCTATGAAAATCAAAGGTGTGAAGAACCTTCTCACTAGCAGAGGGTGGAGAAGGGGGAAGGGGGAAAAAGGGGGCAAATTAATAGAATGATTAAGAGACAACTGATTAATAATCTTTAGCATAAAAGAAGGGTTAGTAAAAAGAGACACCTTTTCTTATGAAAAACCACAAAAGGAGGAACAGCCACAATGGCTTGCAGCTCATAAACCCAACTGGCAGAGGTAAGGGCTAAAAAAGAACGGTCTTACAACACCGATGCTGTAATGCAGCTGAAGCTGCAGGCTCAAAACGAACCTGAGTCAATTTTTCTAAAACAAAATTAAGGTCTCAGGAAGGAGTCATAATGTGCAGGACGTCTTTAAGAAACTGTTTGGCCTCAAATCTAGAAGACAAAGAGGGAGTCAAAGTCAGGCAAGCAGAAATACCTGACAGGTGGTCCTTAACAGAATGATATGCCAACCCAGCATTGAGTAATTCACACAAATAAGAGCGAACCAAAGCAACATCCACAGCAAGTGCATCCAAGTTACAAGAAAGTCACCAGACAGAAGATCTCTTCCATTTGGACAAATAAGATTTTCTAGTAGTAAAAGGTGTCTGAAAGGGATCAAATCCCTATCACCCACAATGTCATTTGAAGAGTGGACAGGTGGTGATGGATGAGAGATCCTTTGTCTTGTGTGAATAGGTCCACTCAGTGAGGTAACTTGTGATGATTGCCCTTGGCTAAGAGCAGAAGAAGAGTGAACCAATGCTGTCTGGGCCAAAAGGGAGTCACCAGCAAGATTTTGAAAGCATCCTGTTTTATCTTAAACAGGACCATCAGAATGAGATGAAGGGGAGAGAAGGCATAAAGAAACATCTCCTTCCAAAAAAAGAGAGGCTGTCCACCTTCCAAGCCAGGGGCCATGGGACTCTGGGGCAACAGAGAAGAAGTTGTCCATTCAGATGGGAGGCAAACAAATCTACTTGAGGAGTACCCCCTTGTCGGACAATGTCCAGAAACACATCCCTGTGAAGCATCCACTCGTAGAATTGTGTTATGGACCTTCTCAAAGAATCTGCCACAATGTTCTGATATGAGGGAGTATAAACTACCTGAAGGGTCACCTGATACTGGACAGCTAGATCCCAAACCTGAAGAGCTAGTCTGCAGAAGAGATAAGACCTTGCCCCCCCCCCTCCACTTATTAATATACCATATCACTGTGGTATAGTCTGTGAGAATTCTGAGGGACCCTGGAAGCAAAAGAGAATGAAAGGCCTGAACAGCCAGAACTGCTCTCATCTCATTGACATTGATGTGGTCTTCCTTTTGTCAAACAGACCAAAGGCCCTGCACTTTCAGATGACCAAAGGATGCCCCCATACCACATTCAAGGCATTTGTGAAGAGTTACTGAGAGGCGACTAGAGGCTGAAAAGGCAGTCCTGGGTTAAGGAACAACTGATGAATTCCCCACTGAAGTTACAGCTTATGAAATGGACTATAAAATCTAAAGGATGATAATGTTGAAGTCAAACTGACTTTAGAAACCACTGGAGGTTCCTCATATGGAGCATGGTCGGAGGAAGCATAGGAATGGTGGAAACCATATAACCTAAAGCCCTTAGAAACTCCCTGGCTGTAATGGAAGCCAGAGGCAGAAAGGGCTGAAAGAAAGCAATCAGAGTTAAAGATTTGGAAGGAGGCAGGGATGCCAGCATTGCAATAGTCTCGAGCCTGCAACCTAGAAAAAAATGATCCTGAGAGGGAATCAGGGATGATTTTTGGAAGTTTACAGTTAACCCCAGGCTTTGCAGGAGGCAATGGAGCTTAAGAAGTTAGCACTGTAACTTCCAATGGACAGAGCCTAAGCATTTTGACAGAATCAAATTATGTCCTCACATTTCAAACAAATGTTCATATCTCTGGAACCATAGGGATTATGAAAGAAGTATTAATTACAAACTGTTCAGCACAAACTATTTTCAGTGTGGTAGTATTCTTTAGGATCTCAGTCTTAAACCAAATTTTATAAGTCACAGTAAAGGCAGCAACTATTACATTTGTAATATTTTGTAAACAACTTACAATATCTCAGTAACAACTCAATTTATACAAATACTGTCGACAGCTATTTATTTATCTGACTTAGAGCTTTCATATGAGGCTAAGAATTTCTGCCTGTGTTGCTTGGTTGTTGAGATATTTAGAAAAATGTGAAAATTATATCTATATAAATTAATATCTATTTACCTGCACTAGACAGAGGTCAAATAATTAATACAGTTGAGTTTGCTATTGTGTAAACTTTAAGATAAAATCTTTTAAAACCTTGTACGTAGCATGGTTATGTAATTATTGATGGAAATATGAACAAGCAATATTTGATGCCTAGAGGCATCAGTAGGAGTTAACTGCAGATGCACCTGGAGGCGTCACTCAGATTTAATGAGTTATGTAAAATCTGGAGAAGAGGCCTGAATGAGTAGGTCATCCAGGTAAGGCAAAATCTGGGGTCTATATTATATTTTCGAAAGTTTCAAACATCGAACACCATATGGTCGGCACCATATGAGCAATGTTTGAAATTTCGAAAATATAATAAATTATATTATAAATTATATTTCGAAAATATAAAAAGTGACATCTACAATGAACCGCAGAGAAAAAAGTAAAAATAGTGATGCATGAAAAGCCTGCGTGCTATAAATACATTTCAGGCTGATATGTCACCGCGAGCAGAAATAAACTGTATCATATTCTAAAGAGAACTGTTAAACTAGATGCAGCAGAAGACATTTAGTATGTATGTGTGTGGGTGTGAATGTAAAGATATCTAATCAATTTTTTCTATATTTTTTTGGTTTCAATGTTTTTATGTAACAATTACTACTGTTTATATTTGTTTCTGTAAATCCTCTATTAATCTTTTAATGTTTTTTTTAATGTTTTTCTGAGTTTCTCCGGCCTCTACTGAAAATGGACATGTATCCAGTTAGACTAGCCCGGTCAACAAATGTAAAATAAATAAATAAATAAAATAATAAAAAAAAAAAAATAAAAAACTATACTTACCTAAATGTTGTAGGCAGGGGGGCAAGCCACCCTGCACTCCCCACACCCCTGCTACTTAAATATTACTACTCCGAGATCGCACTGCATTGAAGTAAAGGGAAAATATTCCCTACGGTGATTTCCGTGTTATGGGCGTGACGTTTCGACCAATCGGGTTCGCTCAATACACATTCACCATTTACAATTTCTGATCATGCGATAAGAACCCCAAAATCTGTATCCCTCTCAATCTGCAGAAAGCAATCACAGGAGCGAGGCATTTGGTGAAGACCCTTTTGGCAGAAGAGATGCCAAAGGGAAAGAAGAGAATTGAAAATGTCAGGAAACAACAGAGAAACATAAACATTTCCTGAAAAGGTGATGAATGGGAATATGTCGGTAAGGATCCTTGAAATCCAAGGAAGCAAGAAAAGCCTGGGTAAGTATAAGAGGGAACAAGGTTTAAAGAGACAGCATCCAAAAGGAAGAAACCTTCAAAAAGGTGTTTAGTTGGGACAGATCCAGAAAAGGTCTCCAGGTGCCTTCTTTCAAGAACATTCTGGAGTAAAACCCCTTCCCCCTCTAAGGAGATGAAGAATCTTGAATTGTCCCCTGACACAACAGACCATGAAGTACCTCTGGTAAAAGGGCAGTTGTTCCTGAGGAGGCTGAGGAATGTCCAAAATGGGGGAAGAGATTTCCAGACCATGTAATAACCCTGGCAAATTATGGAAAGAATCCATGAGTTTTGAGTTATTTTAACCAAATCCCTAGTTTGTCAGGAAAAGGACATTTTTGAGTGGAAAGAGTTTGCGTAGCTTAAGCAGGAAGAGTTCTTATACCACCCTTTTTACCTTTGAGAGGAGGGTGAGACTGTCTAGGAAGAAAACCAGGCTTGTTAGGGTAATTCCTTTGAAATTTAGGAACGGGTGAAACAAAAATGTGTTTCAGATCCTGTAAAGCTTTACCCTTTACCTGGAGAGACTTAAACAACTCAGCAGCAGCAGTACCAAACAAATCATTATTGTCCAGAGAAGCAGCCATCAACTTAGCCTTGATATCATCAGGAAAAAGTTGAAGCTGAAGCCAAGAATACCTCCTCAACACAGAACCAAAGGCAGCAGCCCTATATGATGCATCAGCTGCATTATAGCTGCATTTAATGGAATGGCAAGCAACCTAAGAATATGATCCTAATAAAGAAAGAGCAGATGTTTTCCCTTCAGAGTCAGGAAGGTCTGAAATAACCTGACAGGCCTGAAAGAAATGAGCCAAAATATATCTGGTCATATGTCTAGTACTTTACAGCTCTAAATGCCAGGGTAGCAGAAGTATACACTTTCTTACCAAATCTCTCCAGAGTTCTGCTGTTGTTGTAGGAGGGTAGCAACTTTGTAGAAGGCAACAGTTTCAATGGCTTGTCAGATGCAACCGAGACCACAGAAGGTTCAACACAGATGCACTTATAAAGAAACTTGCAGTCTTCAGGCACCTTATAAAACCTATCAGTTTTTTTTTTTGGGGGGGGGGGCAAGATACTGAGAATCAGGAGCCTGAGATCAGTGGAAAAAGCATCCAGTAAGGCTGCAAGAACAGATGGGACAGCAGAGGGCCTAGGAGACTCTATTTGCAGAAGGTCATAGTACCCCTTCTACATATCAGACTCCTGAGCACAATCCCATTTAAAAAAATCCATCATTCAAGAAAATGTGTCACTAAAAGAAATCTCTTCAAAAGGAGAGTCAGGGCTAACAGACTCCTCTTCCTCAGATCCATTATCTAAAGGGGAAGGAATCTGGGGAGAATAAGACAGGGATTACTCATCAGAATCTCCATCCTTATCAGAGGAATCTTGCTGCCTAGGACTCTTAAGTGGGGGAAGACGACCAAACAGGAGCCGGAACAGAAACCCCCATCAGAAGGCTTCAGAGCCATAAAGTCATTAAATAGGCCTTGAGTGAAATTTTGCCATTCAATCTGAGGATCTTTAGTAGCAAGAGAAATATGCTTGGGTTTTTTTTGCTTCATTTTTCAAGAGAACATCAGACTTATAGATTTTATGAGACTCTGACCCCTGATGACATTGAATTAGTGTAGCCAGTATCTCTTCCCTCTCCGAAATCTGAGAAACACCTCTAGGCCCTTTGGTAATTATCAGTCATGGTTCCCCCAGTACATCCAAAGCAGATGTCTGCGAAGTTTCCATGGATGTGCATAAAGCTGGATCCATGCCATCCTCCAAAGTGGTCATAGCAGAGGAATCTGACAGAGAAACCAGGCCATCTCCCTGGCTTTCACTAACCTCAATTGAGGGTCTATGTTAAATCATCAAACATTTAAAAAAGAGAATGATGATTTATCGAACCCATGTAAGTGAAAGCTTACAATCTCAAAAGCTTAGAACAGCAAAAAATCGCTGTTCCACAAGACAAAAAAAAATTTTTTAAAGATTACATAAAGTGTGGGGGGGGGGGGGATTCATCCCCCCACACCCTCCTACTTAAATATACCATCTCTGAGATCACACTACAGTCACAAAAACGGCAAAGTAACAGAAGCGGCCAAGCGATTTTTTTCCCAGGGAAAGAATTTGCTTATATGCCATTTTGCTATTTTGCCTTTTCGTGCTTTCAAGTTCGATCAAGACGCATTCGAAATAATGCATCTTCAATCATTTAATAGGAACCCTCAATTGAGACATCTGGTGGAGGTGGCACAGCAGAAAAATCAGACTGAGCTTTCTTGGTCTTCTTCTTCGCAGACCGCTAGCCCTCAGGCTGGGAAGATCTTACCATGGTGTCTTTAGCTAACAGCTTTAGACATTGGTTTTCTAAATAAATAGCTACTGAGGACAGCCAACTAACCAACATCTTACAGACAAAGACATGGCAAAATAAACACTGCTCATGATGATCTTTATGGGGAATCTGTTTCCTGCACTGGCATTTCTCCTTTCTGGATGACATGAAACCAACAACCAAACAAAGTTAAAAAAAAAAAAAAAGAAAATCCCCCTAAGGGGCACTTATCTGAAGTGGCTTGGTAACCATCTTATTAATGTGTGTTCAGACCAATGACTGAAGATGGCGTTCTGACTGGCAGCAAAAAAGTTCTGAGGATGGTACATCCAGATGTCACCTTTATGACCTACGCCATGCATGGCGAGCATACTGTGACATATAGTGCACCCATTACAACCTATAGGCTTTGGTATACTGGCCAGACATCAGGCTGCCCTAGGCAGGGAATCCCCATTGTAAAGAATACTGCAACAGTGATATGAAAGGACATCTCCACTTTGAGAACCTTGTACACAGAATATACATGCCAAAAGAGTAGGAAGGTGTGACAGATAAGCATCCCAACACTGTTGCAGATGCTGACATTCATGAAGAAGAGGTGTGAAAGTCCACAGTGTTGTAACATTTTCAGCCATCCTGGTAACAGTGAAAGTAATACCCATGAACTGCAACACTGCAAACATTATACCTTATGCTTTTCACAGCTAAAGGATAGAAGTCACAGATGTGGAATCTGAGGTTTGATATTAAAGACAGTGAAGCAAAAAGTTCACAGATGAGGCACAACATTATGTTCCACAAGCTGTAGGATTTTGATGCCATTACGTCATAAATGAAAGCATGTTCCAGACCACGTCATTATGCATAGCATGTTCAAATAGTGAATATAACTCATGCATTACTATGTTATCCAATGAAGAAGTGCCAACCCATATCCACAATGTTGCACTATTGAAATCATTTAAATTCTGAGTTGCAGTAAAGAGAAACAGCTCCACACATCCAGAACACCCCTTTCTGTACAAAAAGGAATAATTTTATAATGTCCACTCCAGTGGTTCCACATCATCCATGATCTCAGCTGGGGAATAATATTCCTTAACTGTCCTGTCATGATGACTGGTGACCAGAACACACTTGTCCACCCCTGTTGGATTAGAGAGATATTGATGGCTGGTGGAAAGCAGCAACTGCTCAGCCTGGGATGTTAACTGCATGACAGCTCTTCCACAACATGGCACACTAAATTTACATCTGCAAGCCCAATAATGCTTATCACCTTTCTCCTACTCTAAGGTCTAAGATGTACAGGTGTTCTTCTATAACCAGTAGATGATGACCTTTCTGGACATAACAGTCTCACTCAGTTCCAGCACACAGTAAAACACCACATGTAGATGGACCAGCTACAAAGTACAGTTTTGTACCTACCATAAATGTAGATGTTCGAAGATCCACATTGCTGCAGTCATAACCTGTGGGTAGTCCACTGTCTTTGGTCGGCCCGAATACCAAAGTGTTAGGCTGGCGTCGGTCATGGTCGCTCAGATCTGACGTCAGTACGCCGTGGTACTAAAGCGCATGACCGACGTCATATCCTCAGTCTTTTCTTGCCCCAGATGTCAGAAGGCCCTAAAAAGAAAGGCCATAGCCAAAAAACATAAAAAACATCCAACCACCCATGTACAAACAGTATTTACAACCCAAACCACACAACCACCCCATACTACAGTGGGGAAGGAGGGAGGGTAAATTGGACTGCAGCAATGTGGATCTTCGAACATCTACATTTATGGTAGGTACAAAACTGTACTATGTTCTTCATCTCACATTGCTGCAGTCATAACCTGTGGGTAGAATCCCAAAGCAAAGGTAAAGGGAGGTTGGTAAAATCAGAAAGCATTGGGAGCTGCTAACATGCCCTGTAAAACTGCAGTAGCAAATCCAGCCCTAGACTTGGAGTAAAGAGGGAGATGATAATGTTTAGAAAAAGTGTGCACTGAACTCCAAGTAGCTGCTTCCAGAATATCTTTAGTAGCTACACCCCTTAAAAAAGCAGTAGAAGTGGCAGTAGCCCTAGTGGAATGAGGTCTGATTCCAGCCGAACCTCCTTACCATGATGAGAATAACAAAAGCAATACAATGGCCATTCCACTTAGAAATAGTTTGCTTAGAAACAGGTTTCCCCTGAGAACCCAAAGCAAAAGAAATAAACAACTGTTGAGACTGTCTGAACCCTTTAGTTCTGCTCAAATAATAATGCAACTGCCTGTGAATATCCAAAGAGTGCAAAATTTTCTCCCCTTTATTTTGGGGATCAGCATAAAATGTAGGCAAATGAATAGATTGGTTCAAGGCCACATTGGAAACAACCTTAGGCATAAAAGTAGGATTAGTACACAGGGATACCCTATCCTTATGAAAAATCAGGAAGGGTTCAACTGCCATTAGAGCCTGTAATTCAGATACTCTTCTAGCAGACGTAATGGCCAACAAAAAAGCAGTCTTCCAAGACAAAAACTTTAACTCAGATGTAGCTGCAGGTTCAAAAGGAGGTAAAGTGAGCTTTTCCAACACAAAATTGAGATCCCAGGAAGGAGTAGGAGCTCTACGTGGGGTCTTATGTTCTTTGCCCCTCTAAGAAACTGCTTAAACAAAGGATGCGAAAATAATGGTGGATCACAGTCATAGTGAGCAGAAATGGCTGCAGCATGAACTTTAACAGAGGAGAAAGACAAACCTTTGTCCAGTAATTCTGTCAGATACTGAAGTGAAACACTCAAATTAGGTACTGAAACATCAAAGCTTTTTGCTTTGCTCCAAAGAAAAAATCTCCTCCATTTATCAGCATAAACCTTCCTTGTACTAGGCCGTCTGGCCTCCAAAATAACATTCAAAACTTGTTGAGGAAGCTGTGACCCTCCAGGGTCTAGAACAGAATATGCCAGGCTGTCAGATGCAGGGACTGTATCCTGATATTGAGTAAGTGATTGCCTGCCTGGGACAAAAGGTGTGGAACTGGTGGCAAAGGCCAAGGAGGCTCCCGAACTAAACTCCTCAGCAGAGGGTACCAGTGCTGATGTGGCCAATCCGGAGCTATTAGAATCATGGAAGGCTTGTCCTGTCTGATCTTCAAGAGCACCTTGGGAAGGAGAGGCAGAGGAGGAAAGGCATAGACGTGAAGATTGCTCCAACTGAATGACAGAGCATCCACTTTCCAAGCATTTGGATGAAACAGCTTTGTGCAAAACTTTGGCAGCTGGAAATTTAGTGGAGAAGCGAACAGATCTATGTCTGGAGTCCCCCAAATCACTGTCAACTGTCGAAATACCTGAGGATCCAATTTCCACTCATGGGGATCCACCATCTGTCTTCTCAAAACATCCGCTAAGGAGTTCTGTGCTCCTGGCAGAAACCTTGCCTGAAGAGTGAGGTGCAAACTGAGAGCAGTCTCCCATAAAATCATAGCTTGTCTGCAAAGAGGGTACGAATGAGTTCCCCCTTGCTTGTTGATGTACCACATGACAGTTGTGTTGTCTGTTTGAATCAACACTTGTCCTGGGTGAAGTAGATCCTTGAAAGCCATCAAAGCAAATTGGACTGCTAACATCTCCTTCATGTTGATATGCAAATGTTGAAGTCTGGCAGGCCACGTGTCTTGAACCCATTTTCCATTGAGATCTGCTCCCCAAGCCATGTCTGAGGCATCTGTCGTTAAGATCTGACTTGCCTCTGGTCGGGTCACAGAGAGTCCCTTGTTTAGGTGACATTCCTGAGCCCACCACAAAAATTCCTTTTGAATGCAAGGTATTATCTGAATGACAGTGTCCAAATCGTGGCAGTGTTGCGTCCATACACTTTTGAGATACCATTGTAACTTCCTCATATGCAGTTTGGCATTGGGAAGCACCAGAATACAAGATGCCATGAACCCCAAGGCTTGAAGGACTGTCCTTGCAGTCAGCCTGGACCGTAGAGACAATTGGTGAAAGTAAAGGGAAAGATTTCTTTGCTTGTCCGGGGTCAAAATGCCATCTGAGAGGCTGTATTCAGTCTCACACCCAGAAAGCACATGTCCTGAGAGGGTACTAGACTGGACTTTATTTCGTTCACAGAATACCCTAGGCACCTTAGCACTGCCATAACATACTGTAGATGGTGAAGTAGCTTGTCTTTGTCTTGAGCCAGAATCAGGCAATCGTCCAAATAAGGATAAATTTGTATTCCTCTTAACCTTAAGAAGGCTATCACCGGAGCCAGGACCTTTGTGAACACCCTGGGCGCAGTAGATAAGCCAAAGGGCAATGCAGAGAACTGATAATGTAAAGTTCCAGCCCGAAAATGCAGGAATCTCCTGCAACTGGGCCTGATAGGAATATGAAGATAAGCCTCTTTGAGATCCAGAGTTACCATCCAATGATCTTTGCCTAGCAGAGGCAGAAGTTGTTGCAAAGTCAACATTTTGAATTTTGGAATGTCCAGGTATGTGTTGAGAATAGACAAATCCAGAATTGGCCTCCAAGTGTTCCCTTTCTTTGGTACAAGAAACAGACGAGAATAAAATCCTAGGCCCACTTCTGACGGAGGGACCTGCTGGATAGCCCCATGTGTAGAAGTAAAGAAATCTGCTTGTGAGCCTCCACCTTTTGCTGAGGAGGAACATCTGGCATGCCTTTGAAAGGAGGCAATGTGTGGAAATAAAACTTGTAGCCTCGGCTTATAATGTCCAACACCCATTTGTCCTGGGTGACTAAAATCCAATTTTGTCTGAAAAGAGCCAACTTTCCTCCCAGAGGAGCTGCCAGACAGGAAGGATCGGGCAGCTGAAAATGCAGGTCATTGGGTCTGCTTACGAAAGGACTGACCCCTGCCCTCACTTGTAGACTGTGCAGGTGAACTCCACGTCCTAGGCCTGAAAGAACCCTGTGTCTGCGCTCTGCCCCTACCACGTCTAGATCTGCCCCTAGACTGTAAATCAGAAGAAGGGTAAGCCCATCCCTTAGTAGGCCAATTTCTGCTAAACTTCGGGGGCTGCACCTGTAAAAAATCCTTAACGGTCTGCATAGACTTAGCTTTGTCTTCCATTTTCTTCAGGACTGACTCCACAGGAGAACCAAACAAAACTTCAGACTGAAGGGGAGCATCCAAAATTCGAGCTTTAACATGCTCTGACAAGTTCTGATCTTTAAGCCAGGCGTGCCTACGAATAACTGATCCAGTGGCAGCCACCCTGGAAGAAGCCTGTAAAGCATCAAAACCACACTGCAAAGAATGCCTACCCACCTGATCAGAGGCATGAACCAAATCCTGTAACTCCTTACACTCAATGCCCTCTGCTAAAGCATCTACCTTAGATTTTAACCGAGTAAGGAGAAAATTCTGGTACTTCAGCATATGAAACTGACAATTCAAAGCCCTCATTGCAAGAGTGGAAGAGGTATACACTTTTTTACCCCACCTGTCCAAGGCTCTAGAATCCTTATCTACAGGAACTGGGTTTTTTACAACAGAAGCCCTGACACCCTTAGGTCCCTGGCTAATAGTTTCTGGGTCAGCCCTTGGGCTCTTATACAAATATTTATGCGCCTCAGGCACTCTGTAATACCTGTCTGGCTTAACCGGGGCAGGAGACAAAGAATCTGGATTAAGGGAAGCCTCAGAGAAAACATCTTGAACAACATCCAAAACAGGAGGTATAGCCAAGGGCCTATGCTGTGGTAAAAACAAGAATTCCCTAAGCCTCTTACGGGAATCTGAGAAATCCTGACCTTCCCATTTAAAATGCTCCCTCATAGAATGCAGGGTCTCTGAAAAAGAGAAATCCTCTGGAGGGGAAGCAGAAGGGGTAGAATCCTCTGCGTCAGAATCAGAATAAGGGGGAAAATCTTGAATGTCTTCAGCCGAAGACTCTGAATAATCTGAAGAATGTTCCAATCCTTCCACCTCTGGCTCCACCCTGGGCCTCTTATCCGGAGGGGGCATAGAACCTCTGATCAAGGTAATCAAATCTTCTGCCATTTTAAGCATGTGTTTTTTAGGTACAGAACCTGCAGAACTAGGACTGACGCCAGAGGCAGACAAACCAGGCCTGGCCTTGGAAGGTGCCTTAGAGACAGAGGGAGAAGGCCTAACCACCTTATGTAAAGAAGGGAGAACAGCAACCTGAGAGGCCCCCTCAGCCTGACCCAACTCCTGAGAGGCTACATCTTGCAAAACTAAAGGCTCCCCTTGAGACTCAACTGAAACCTCGGCTGGTTCAACAGATTCCACCGTAGTTTCTAAAGAACTGGCGTCCGGAACGGACGACTCATCCTGCTTGGACTTAAGCGATTTATCCTTACGCTTCTTAGCGGTAGCAGGCGTCGGAGGATCCAACGGCATATTGTAATTACACCGCTTACCGAAGACAAGCCTAGCACAATCTAACCTACGTTTAATGGTGCGCTTATTAAACCTAGCACAAAAGCGACACCTGACTACGTCGTGCTCAGGCCCCAAGCAAGGAATACAAAGAGAGTGGTAATCCCTATGAGGTATCTGTTTCCCACAAGAAATACAATTATTCACTTTTTCTGACATCCGGATTTAACTAAGGCAAGAAAAAACAAAAATATTCCCCAACAGGGTACTTAGCCCAACTAGGTTTTCGGTCTGAAACTCAGAATTCGAAAATTTCAGAACGCCGAACGGCACTTGCAAACGCTGCTTCTGCTTCAGACCATGCGGCAAAAAAGACTGAGGATATGATGTCGGTCATGCGCTTTAGTACCACGGCGTACTGACGTCAGATCTGAGCGACCATGACCGACGCCAGCCTAACACTTTGGTATTCGGGCCAACCGAGGACAGCGGACTACCCACAGGTTATGACTGCAGCAATGTGAGATGAAGAACATCAGACTCCATCGTAGGCCAAAAGTACAGGGCATGTCCTTTCCTTTTATAACACAGGTATTGTAACATTCAATAATAATTTCCCGGCTGTAGGTTAATGTAGGCCTGAAATGCAAGGTAATTGACAAGCTCTTTCACCTGTACAAGGACAGTACAGAGATATACTGCCAGCCCTACTTACCTTTTATATAGCTTCTTTCCCTACTGCCTGAAAGATCCACTTATGCCATCCTGTGCTATTTACATTCCCACTTCAGCATTCTGTTGACAGCATCTCTCTGCCACACAACATTACACTACCTCAAGTTATAGCAACCTCATGTAAGTGTAAGTTAAAGAACCCCTGCCCATCCTTACTAATGTGTGACAATCCTAACCGTAACTCTGCCCCTGTATCTAACCCCAACCCTACACCTTATCTTACAAAATCCCTTTCTGTAACACTACTATTGCACAAGACAGATGGACACATGCCACACATAGGAGCACACACACAATACTAAACACTTCCTTAGACTTAATAACTGGCAACACTTGCACACATCCCCTGTCCATCACAAACACAAAAAGCAAACACTACACTTAATCAATTCCCCTACCTGAGGCTTACACTAACCCTAACCCACAAACACTCAAATAGACACACACACACACACACACACACACACACACACACACACACACACACACACACACACACACACACACACGCTCTGAAATATTCAAGTGTACAACAACTAAGGCTCCTATTTTACATCAATAGCATATATACAAAACATTAATATCTGAAACATTGAGATCTAACTCCTTAACTACACAAAACTCTTCTCCCTTTTGCTTTTGCCCACTCCAATACTCTTTAAGCATTACTGCTGTAGACATATTTTGTATGGTATGCCAAAACTGACTAGCACAAGAAAAGATGGGGATTACACTTTTCTTTATGTTAAACCTTTACAAACATACTATTGTGCTGCAGAGGTGTGACATACTTGGGCAAAGGCTTAATAAACCACTAAACTCCCAAATATGAATGATTTCAGAAGGTTTCTCAGCAGCTTACTTGAAGTCTATTTACTCTTTATAATAGCATTGCACTGATGGGAATGACACAGTACAGGCCAAGCAAATGGTTAGTCTCAAAGAAACAGGCATCTGCTTGATTTAGTGATCCAGGAAGTGAAGTGTATAGGAAGTATTCTTTTAAACAATTATATAGCTATATTTATACAGCTCTTCATTGCTGGTTTATTGTGGACAGCTCTGAAAATACAGTCTGGAGTCAAGTTTGAAAATATGTTCAGTGTTCTTCTTCAACTTGTGTTGTTTTGTTGTCATATAGTTCTGAGGAAAATTAGTTATAAATAAATAAACATGTTCTTGTAAATGAATTATAGGCTTAGATGCATTATTTATCTACAAAAAGCCTGACTGTTAAAATCATGCCTTTACCGTGCTTTTCAGGTATTTCCCTACTATGTATAACATACAGCAGTGGATGTAAATCCTGCCAAAAATAAAGTAACCTTTCAGACATATTCAGCAGAAAACCGATGACAAGAATAAAAATCATGTCACTTTTAAAAGGATAAGTTTTGATCATGGCTTCATTTGTAAGTCACCTCTTTTATGGTGTTCTGCACATTTAAACTGTCTGTACTGAAATGCAGTATGCAAGTATTATTCAACAAACAACATTCACTGGCACATGTATCAAATCTTACAGCAGCCGAAGGAATGCTGTTAATTTGTCATTCCAAGGCCTACAGCTGTTTACACTGTGATGAGACTAACCTAATGCTATCCTTTATTTTCTTGGATACATTGTTTTTATATCTGGCAGCTACAGCAGCACAATAAACTATGCATCAAGCTGTCTTGGTGAAGAAACTAAATATATATATATTTACTGTTTGTTCCAAAAATAAATAAATAAATTGTTCCTGTTTTAAACCTATGTGATGCTAGATTTGAACCTGTGATTCTGCAATCAATACACTACTGTGTTTAAGGTGAAAATAGTGATCTTTGCAAGTCATAGCATGTCTAATGAGACTAGTACATAAATACTCTAAAGTTTATGGAAGCTATTTTTTCCCTGTTTTGTTAACTAAGTTAGTCCCTCTAGCACTCTGGCCTGCTTCCATGAGGAACTGGCTAGCTGGTCTTTATACAGACTAGGGGAAGTCTGACTGGGACATTAGAGAAACTCTCTTAATTAGCCAGCAGGAGGATTCTTTTAATGTCTTCACAGGAAGAAAATGGAAGATGTGTATGTGTCGGTGATGGCACTGAATTTGCAACTCTGGACACATATCCAATGCTTTGGATCATAGAAGTATGAATGCTCTTGAAGAAAATTGCCATAGCAGCAGACAGGCAACTTAGCTGAAGCTCAGCTGTAAGAAGGAAAGTATGGGTAGTAATGTGAAATTGCTCAAATAGCAGAAATAGTACTTGAACATGGATCACAGAGTGAAAAGACTGATTTGTTCCATGATGACAAAATAGAAAATGCAAGTGTAGAAGGGATGCTGGTGTCAAAAGAATCTTCAGCAATCAGTACCAGAGAAAGCACTAGACAGAAGACAAAATCTGGCAACAGAAAAGCAGCAAAAATATTCTGAAAGACAATACCTGGAATAACAGAGTGAAACTGGACAGTGTTAAGTATGGTAAGATACCTACAGAGTGTGCCAAGTGTACAAGTCTTCAAAGAATGCAAGATGCTTTCTGCAATAAGCTTAATACAGTAAAATAGACAGTACAGGGAATGCTCTTGATATCCCATATCTAGAGTATATGTGGAAATGCTTGATATACAGCATGTATGGTTTTGATAATTAAAGATATCCATGCGTTATTACATGTCTCAATACAGCCTTTTTTGTTTTTAGCTTTGTTTTGCTATGGGTACATTTTGGTGAGTTAAGGTTGTTCAGTGCCTCATGGCACAGCACCCCCACATGTTCCAATAACTCTGCATCCACACTTATTATACAAATTTAACCAGATTAATCATCCCCCAGACAGGGCCACCAGTGCTCAACCTAGACTGATGAATGAAATATGTGAAGAGTGCAGGTCCATGGACCAACTATCATAGCCACTTGCTGAGGCATGGTATGCAGCTTAGGATTACATCCCATTCCACCTACATGACAGTGTCACATGTATGTAGGTCTCCCTTCAAGAAGGCATGACAAATGGGAGTGGCTCTGCCTGGGCCTTAAAGAACTCTCCCTGATCTGTTCACATGCCTGACCTCTCCATCACTCTGAGAATCTGATCTCTACCAGAGTATCAGCAATGATTCTGCTCACCAGCATATCATTCCACTCCCTCTCCCCAAAGACAGGTAAGCAAGCAAAACCTCATCATTCCTCTGCTCCCCTGCCAACCCCATCCAATGCCTGAGTTGCTGCTCACACTTGGGTCACCTGGGAAGTAATCAGAGCATTGTCCCTTTGTGCCAAAGAGCTCGCTCAAGATAATACATTTTTGAAATTATATTTAGAGGCAATTTCAAAGCTGAATCTTTCATGGAAAATATTTTATTATCTTATAGGAAAATGCAATATTTCTGCCTTGTGCAACACTACCACTTTCATTCACTAACACACATGACAGGCATGGTATTACATGAATTCCCAAACCTAACACCAAGCAAAACAAGAAGCAGCAGTGCTAAATTAACTAAAACCTCATGGCCTATACAAAGAATTATGGAGTATTTTAAGGTACTTACATGTGCCTCACCAGTAATACGTAAAGTCAAATAAGGACTTTATGGCTGCACATCTCACTTTATCTAGCATAAACCAAAAAACTCATTGCTTTTGAAACTTGCTGTAGAAATCTCAAGCCAACGGTAGCAAGTTACTCTAAGTCCTGGCTAAAGTTACATGACAGTCTACAGAATGACATTCTCTTATATACGTTTTGTGTGGGTCTGAAAGGCTAAGTAAAAAGCTACTCAGAATGCAAATATGTAAAATGGCCAGAACCAGACTGATTACATCTGCTACCTGTATTAAGAGCAGAACACTGGGGTCTTGTGTTGGTCTCCTGTTTCCTGTGAAACATGGAAAATATACACCTGCTATTATTATCACTGCTAATACTAATACTAATACTAATAAGAACTCATCCAGTCTTTAATAAATGGCATTGATTTGTTTAATGAGAAATCTCACGCTATTATTATGGGTTACTTCAATTTACACTGGTGTACCACTTTTAATTATTTGGGTAAAATCTGCTTTCACCAAGCCAGTAGCCAGTGCCTGGTTCTTGATTTGGCTAAACAACAAACAATCAAAATTAGACATGTTTAAGTTCATTAAAAAAAATAAGAGGGTTGTGTGGCCAAGATGGTGAGCAGTTAACAGCACTGTTTATTTAGCTCTGCTTCATTTTAACATCCATGACAGGGTTTTTAACAAAAAACTCAAATAGAATGTTTCAAGACTTAATAGATGTATAGTTGAACATCTGATGAAAGATTTAAGCAAAAAATAACAAGTTGCTTTCTACTTTTAACTATTTATTTATCAGTTTTTAACTGTTTTGCTGTTTCACTGCTTCAATTGTTTGCTGTTTGAGATGGTTTTTCCTGCACTTTTCTAGTACCTGTGTATGTTATAGCATAGGCTAGATCAAGATTTGATTAATCTGGACTGTTTGGCATTATTTGAGCACTAAAACCAGCCATCTTACATTAAGAGGGTCCCCTGCACCCTTGTGGCAGAAGAGTGTAGCAAATGAACCATCTCAGATGGAGATTGTTGGAATAAGGCTCAGTATCGAGCATTTCCATTGGCCAGCTTGTTTGAAAATTGTTTAACTTAGCTTGTATTTAGGCAGCAGATTTGCAAGAGCCTGTGCTCAGGTTTACAGGAGCTGCACTAGTATTGGTGCACTCATTCTGATCTCTGGAGTGAATTCAAATGAAATCCAAGGCATCCTTTGAAATCTACAGAAAAATAAGTATTTTTATTTACAGTACTGTACTTTTAAACTGTGTATTACTGAATTGCCAACTAGTTTTAACTATTTTTAGCCATTTTAACTGTTTTGCTGTTCCAACTGCTTGCTTTTTGACACTGTTTTTCTTGCACTTTGTATTTTCTAGTACTTGTGTATTTTATAGCATAGGCTAAATTCAGATTTCCTGAATCTATACTGTTTGGCATTATCTGAGCACTAAAAGCAGATATCTTATATTAAGAGGGCCTCCCTGCACCCTTGTGGCAGAAGAGTGTAGCAAAAGACCCATCTGAGTAGCAGATTGTTGGAATAAGGCATAGTATTAAGCATTTCCTTTGGCCAGCTTCTTTGAAAATTGCTTAACTTGTTTTAAAAAATGGTTCTCACAGTTGCTACACATAAGCCCAGTGTTTGCACGGGTTTGCATCTGTTTTAACACTGCTCCACAGAGTTTGGTGAGCAGCCACTGTTCTAATATTTTCATATGACCAATCTCAGGCATCTGTTTGCATGTAGCGTATCCTCATGCATCACTGAACAGTGGCAGTAACCATTGGAAATTATAAAGGCAAAAGCTAAAGTAGATTCATTTTCCCTTAGAAGCTGCCCATGCTCCAACATAAGAGTCCCTTAAATTGCACTTAGCGGCTCGGAGAGCACCTCAGCTGGGCTTTCTACACTTGCCACTTTAACTGAAATTTCCTAATCCCTAATAGTCTTGTACCGCTTGACAGCCCCAATAGATTAGACCCAGCATTAAGCCCCAAATTAAACCACATCCTTCCTCACTAAAGTGAGCAAATGTATGCCTAGTATTATGGATGGTCAGTTCTCCACTACTCCTAACCAATCAAGCTCCATTTGTGAGAGATGCATATATACTAAGAATTTGGAATCCTTCTTCTCTCAGTCACAGAACAGCGACACTGAACACGTTGTCAGGCCACATACTACACTACACCTCCTGCACAAACCATGCTTTTAATACATAAACCATAATACATGGAGGTACTCACCAGCAATTTACCTAAACAGCAGAGACCTTTGAAACGCAAACATGCTACACCTAATACAGTAACTACAGCACTCAATACACATAAAACCACAAGCACAAGTGTCTCACCAAACAAGACCTTAAGGTAAAAGCACATCTAAACCAAATTATTTGGACAAGGAGAAGGTTACGGTCAGCTGTCTGTCAGGTGCCAGGCTCCACCAGATCACACACGCACTCTAGTCTCTCCACAACAAGTACCGTTATGACTCCATCATAGTTCATGTTGGTGTGGATGACTTGAGACATACCTGATTGGACAATATGAAGAGAGAGATGACTGGGCTTTCTGAATATGTGTCTCAGACAGGTATGCCCCTGGCCTTGAGCAGCATACTACCTTCACCTAAGATGATACCATAATATAAACAAAAAAATGCTTGACTTCAATAAATGGCTTAGTTTCTGGTGTCATTCTAAGGGGATCCAGAACCTGTCAGGCTGGGATGACATGGTAGACAGACCACACTGCTTTGCCAGAGAGGGTCTTCATCTGTAACTTCTGAGATTTTGGTTACTGGCTAAGGCTCTTGCCTCTCCCAGAGTGCCTTTTTTAGGCAATGTCACAACAACAAAATTTACGATGTAAAATATCTTCAAAAAGCAACCACAAGGTTATGCTGCTAAGTGCTAGGAGTCTAAACCTAAAACTGAACTCACAGGAAGCAGCCCTCACCTTAGAAGATGCTGACATCTGTGCATTCACAGAGACTTGGTTTAAGGCCGTGGAAAGCACCTCAGCCATACCGAGTTATAATGCCTTCCACAAATTCAGACCACAAACTGAAACTACAAAAATTAAAAGGAGTATCAATATTCATCAAAGATAAATACACCTCTAGTTTGGTTAAACAAAACAGTTCCTTTGAAATAATCCAGGTTCAAATGACTGTAGATAAGACCCCTCTCCAAGTTATTGCCAGTTATAGGATCCCCACCATGAACCAGGATACCCACACTGTATACTTGCATCTACTTGAATTGCTCAAGATACAACTAAACACCCTGATTTTAGGTGACTTTAACTACCCATCCATAGACTAGATAAATTATATGTGTACTAACACACTTGCCCAGAGGTTCTTTGACTTCATTGATTCCAATACCCTGGACCAGCTGGTTGACACCTCCACAAGGGGCCCAAACATTCTGGATTTGGTTCTCACTAACATGGGTGATCATTGCACCACCCCATGTATGCAGCCCTCCCTAGGGAGGTCGGATCATAAATCAGTCTCATTACAAGTAAAAATAACATCTGACCCCCCATTAGCAGAAACTAAACTAAAAAATTCCTCCAAAGCCAATTACAAACTAATAAGTGATGGCAATAATAGCTTCATAGCGCTGCCCTCAATGATGATATGGACATCTATACTGGGATTTACACCAATGCCTTGTATAAGCATCTGTACAAATGTACTGACTCAGCCATACGTGAGAAGATCAAAACAAGATCCTCAAGAAAGAACAAGACTGCCTGATGGGCATCCACCATTAACAAGTTATACAATAAGAGAAAGAAACTGCTATCCGACAGCAGGAAGGAACAGTCTCTGAACTGGAAGCATTCCATTCTCAGCTTAAACAAGCAAAGAAGACATCTTGTAAGGCATTCTAAAGCTAACTATGAATCCAAATTAGCCTCATTCACTAAGGATAATCATAAGGCATTCTTTAGCTACATCAGAAACTTTAAAGGAAGCATCCAGATCTGCTCAGAACTGGCTGTTAATGGCACCACATATACTGAACCCACAGAAATAACCAACCTGCTAGCTGACAAGTTCAGTGTAAACTTTTCCCCCTGTCCCAGCCACACATCCCTCAAAAGCATCCCTACCACCTGCCCCACACCTAGTATCTCCAAGGAACTGGTCGTAAGCACTCTCTCCAAAGCTAGAAACACAGCATCTATGAGACCTGATAATATCCCATGCTGTGTTCTGAATGGATTAAAGCAGGAACTAGCTGCATTGCTGGGTTCTCTTTTTAACCACAGTCTAAGCACTGGTTTTGTACCTGTTGAAAGGAAAACGGGAACCGTCATCTTGTTACATAAAGAAGGCACCTCCACAGAACCTGGGAACTATAGACACATAACCAAAAAAAAAGCAAGTCCACTGCAACCAAAGGTCACTTAATACAATCAGCATATGTAAAATAAAACTGAAGAAATGACCAGCACAGCTGAACTAAAATAGTAAAATGTATTCAAGACAGTGAGCACTTTCGTGTATAAGCACTTTTAATAAACTTAAACACTCACATACACTTAAATACTACTACTCAATTGAAAAAACACATAAAATACTAACACCTATAAAACAATTCATTAGAATAACAGGCTAATGCCTGATCTTGTGTGTCTTCAGATAAGGCCTATGGGGGATACTCTCATTCAAGTCAAAATTTCTGTCACTTGTAAATTTAAAATCCAACTTAATTCATTGTTTTCTGTTATATTAATAATATAACCACCCCTGATATTTCTTCTTGGTAACTGAATCACCTTGAATAAAAACTGTGACCAATATTAGATTTAATATGCTTGTACAATGTATTTGTATTAACATCTCTTCTGGTTTCACTGACATGTTCAAGTACTCTTTCTTTTAGACTTTGGTTTGCCATGCCAACGTAAAAACAGGGGCAATCTTTACAAGTTGCAAGATATACCAAATTTCTTCTTTTACAATCAGCATAAAATTTAAATGCATGCTTGATTTTAGTGGTAGGATGTACAAAATAAGGGATGTCCAAGATGTAACAGCATGCCTTGCAGCAACAACAGGAGAAGACAAAAGCTGTGGCTCAGACCCCATATTATTCTTATAACAAAGCTTATTCCTAAAATAAAACTTTGGTGCTTCACCTACAATCTTTCTTACACCCTCATCTGCTAAAAGTATGGGCTAATTCCTTTTTATAACATTGCATATATCATTGTTATTGTTTGAATAGGTAAAACTAGTATGTAAACAACTGGGAGCTTGATGCAACCTTTTATTATTCCTATTCACATTATCAGAAAAATGGGGCTTCCCATGTGTTGACCGTAACTCTTTAACATGAGTCAAAGTTTCAGCAGCCTCATTATTTTTATAACCTCTTGCATGATATTCATTTCTAAGAGACACATATCTCTCATCCAATCTTTTATTATTCGTATATAATCTTGAGGTTCTCAAAAATTGTCCTTTCAATAAATTACAATAGGTATAAGTCAGATGCATGTTGGTTCTATGTAATTTAATGGTTCTCCAGCATGGTTCCTGAACATAACATTTCTGTTTCAAGCCCACCAATAGAGTTTTTTGAAATATGTATTTCTAAAAAGTCAATAGAGGGGTCAGAAGCACAAACAGTAATCCTAAGAAAATTTATAGTACTATTTATCCAAAGGGTAAAATAATTAAGCAATTCAAGTGAGCTCTGCCGTAAAATAAATCATCCACAAACCTATTATAGGCCTTTACATTATCATAATCAATGTTGTTGGCAAACTTATATTTTGCTTCCCAAAAAGACAACCATATTGACGTAGCTATTGGCACATGCAGAGCCCATAACTATGCCAAGAGTTTGCAAACAAAAAAAAAAACTCACCTTTGAAAACAAACACATTATTCTCCAATACCATTGCTAATAAAGCACAAATTGATGCAATTTGTTTATGTGTATAACTACTATTTTTATGCAAAAGCTTTCTAACTGCATCAAGACCATATTCATTAGGTATAATAGTAAAGAGTGCAACAGCGTCCATTGAAACTAATAACAAACCAGAGCAGTCATCTAACACCTGGACACTCTCATAAAGTATTTTGACAATAAACACATTTACTTAATAAAGATGTAAATAAACGTTCATTAAAGAATTATTTGGTTTTAACAAGTTCTAGCTTTTGAGCTAAAAGAAGAGGCATCCTCATTTTATTGAAAAACTCACTGGTAATGCCTAAAGTAAAAAGATACATATGTTGATAAAAATGGTATTTTAAGCATTGTTATAACTGAGTGGAACAGAAAACTATATATATATTGCTGAAGTCGTATTGGATTCCAGGGGTTGGAGCTAAAGATGCAAAGAAATTACTTAGACACTATAGCCTATTACATGAAAGGTGAAGTCATAATGGATGGGAATTTTAATTGTATTTTATCAGACAAAGATTCCACTGCAGATAGAAAGCTGAGAATCACATCTTCTGCCAAATACTTAACAGATTTTGAAAATTTAAATAATTTAAAGGATATACATGAGCTAAGGAAAACAAACTCACTTCAGTTTACCCATTTTTCGTATAGATATGGACCACGAATGAATACTGACAAAATTCTTGTCTCAAACAATATATCACATATCAGAGAAGTTTCAATAATTTCATATCCATTATTAAACCATGATGTTATAATCTTTAATATTATTTTAAAAACTGACAATCTATACATCATAGGAGATTACCAGCATACACTATTAAAATAAAATGATTCAAGGACTAGTATGTTAAAGAGATCAAAAATTTCCTAGAAACAAACATGAATGATGACGTAACTGACATTGTCCTGTGAGATTTACTAAAGGTCTACTTAAATGGAAGAATTACATGCTGGTATATTAGTAAAATGAGAGAATGGAACAAAGAACTGAATATACTACAGGTCAAAACAGACACACTAAAGTTAAATCTAAAACCAAATGACATTATCCGTCAGTCTGAAATTAAAAATGTAAATACAAAACATGTTGAAATTCTAAATCATAAAGTTTCAATAAACCTGGAAAAAATTAAACTGCAGGCATATTCAGTAAACCCTTTAAGCTTGCCTAAACGTGCTCTTAGATCAAAGAAAACGAATAAACAAAATCATATCAAAGAAATTATAACACATATACTTAATAAAAAAGAAAGTAGAACCAATATTAAAGAAATATTGAGGACTTTAAAATATTTATGAAAATATAAATAACAATACAAATAACCTACATAATGAGGATATAGTTGAAACTTTTCTAAGGAAAAATATAAATAATAAATTTAAAAGTGAACAAATACAAAACAATGATAGAACATTCACTTTAACAGAATTAAAACATCACATAAAAAGTAAAATAATAATAAGGCACCAGGCACAGATGTTCTTATACCAGAACTATATAAAATACTACTGGATGATGCAGTTAAAATATTAGATAAGGTCTATAAAGAAAAACAATTGTTGAAGTCCCCCATCATGGAAATATTCCTTTATATCACCTTTTTTAAAACAAGATAAGGATCATACAAAGTGTTCATCATACAGACCCATTTCACTTTTAAATGTGGACTGTAAGATGTTCATGTCCATTTTAATTAAAATAATTAATCTACTTATATATAAGCTAATTTAACAATTGTCAAACAGGGTTTATTTTAAATAGACAAGTACAAGATAATATAATAAGAATACATACATTAATAGACTACGAAAATAAAAATAAAAAATACATTTCTATTATTAGTCTTGATTTAGACAAGGCTTTTGACTGAGTTCATTGGTCATACTTGTTTAAAACACTTAAAGTGCATTATTTCTCATCTGAGCTAATTGCATTAATTTCTAAGTTATAAAATAACTATTGTGCTTATGCTAAAATAGGCTATTTTATTTCTAATTCCTTCACATTACAAAAAGGCACAAAACAAAGCTACCCATTATCACCTTTACTTTTTGTATTAGCTATAGAACTCTTTGCTAATAATAGCAGATCTAATAAGAACATTAATGGCATCAAAATAAAAGAAGATGTTGAACTAAAGATTCAGCTCTTTGCTGATGATATTTCCTAACAATAGAAATATAGAAAATTCATCATAACATATAATTAGTTCTATAAGTCAGTTTGAAGAAACCTCAAACTTAAGATTTAATCATAATAACACAAGTACATTATAAATTAATAAAAAAATAAAAAATACATACAAAAATATTCTACCTTCAATTGAAATAGCAATCAAATGAAATATCTTGGTATAGCCATTGTCTAACAGTAAATAAATGATACAAACATACTTTCAACAGGCTGCTGAAAAAATTTTAAGTTTAGTCACAAATTGGAACAAATTCTCCTTTACCATGGAAAAACGATTAATGCTAATTAAGATAGTAATTCTCCCTAAAATATTGTTTGTCTTACAATCTTTAGTGCTATCTCCTTCAAAACATTGATGAAGAAGATAAATAATATCCTACTTAAATGTTTTGGCATCCTAATAAACCAAGAGTTTCCTTTGATTGGCACAGAAAATGTTGGGATAATGGTGGAATATGATTCCCTGGTAGTCAATTGTATGCTACTTCAACAATTGTAAAAGTTATTGATTTGTGGATAAATTCATCTTATGATTCAAAATGGAAACACATACAAGAAATATTATTAGTAAATAATAAATACATCATAACCAGTCATAAACAAACAGTACCTAAGAGCTGTATCTGATTATTAAAACATTTTTGCGCAAATGCTATTACACCCTCTTTTCAAATTCCCTATTTAAATAACATCACTTAGTCTTTCCAAATGTTTACATATTAATAGTTTCTATGTTTCCAATTGCATATATAAAAGATTGCTTAAAAACTCTTAACTTCAACAGAATGCTAGTATTGAAACAACAAAGTCATTTAATTTACTGGCATCAATTCTTAAATGGTAAAGATATGTATACAGTTGAAAATTTACAGTCCAAATACAATCAAGATTATGAGAATTGTTACTTTTTAAAAATATTTAGAGACTTTGTGAATGCAGAGGTAAGTAAGCTATTTAACCCAGATAAGACTTCATTCCCCAAATTATTGGAATTCTTAATAAATATCAACAATAATGCAATGAAAAATAAATCATATTTTTCACAAATTTATAAAATTCTTAAGTTAAATTTCACATATTTAGACAATTCCTGTTGGAACTAGCCCTCAAAAATGAATAATGAATTATTCTCTGAAGAATACAAAAAATTAATATTAAAATCTACAGATAAAACTACATCTTCATTATATTGGAAATTTTTCACTTGGAAATTTTTACACAGATCTTTTGTCACTCCTAACACAATTACATTTATGTACAAATCAAATAGAATTAAATGCTGGAGATGTGATTCTGAAATAATAGTTCATTGGATGCATATATGAATGTGAAGTCATTTCTCCTTTCTGGAAAGAAATTAATAACTTTATTTAAGCTCTATGATCAGAGAGGTGTTCTATTTCTAAATTTTTAGTTTTATTTAATGCTCTGATTCCTGAGATAATTCTAAAAACCCAAGTGCCTCTTCTTTAGTCTACTTTTGCTACAGCCAGAAAAGTAATTACTAAAAATTGGAAAAAATAAAGTTACCCCCTCTAGTGTTGAATTTATTAGCAAGGAAAGATGTTTGCAGTAGTTTGTTTGCCTTTCAGCTTTTCCCAGTAAGGGGTCGCCACAGTGGAACTCCGGTCCGCTAATGATTGGCAGTAGATTTTTACGAAATGCTGAGGTGCCAGCTCGATGCCCAACCTTCAATGAAGGCACGTCCATTTACGCACGCATGTCTTTTTAATGCTACCCAACTGCGGGGAGGACATGCAGACTCCACACAGAAGGCACTCCTCTTGCTATGAGATAACAACACTACTGCCGTACCACCACGGCATGCTAAAGATGTTTGCAGTAGTGAACTGCATATTATAAAGGTGAGAACTTCTAATATTACACATTCATATAAATCTTGGCTTAAACTTAAAGACCTGCTTGAAAAACATTAATTGTTGTTAATGTATAACTTTGATGTATTGATAAGCTGTGGACCTATGAAAACAGTTATTTGTTTTCTTTATAATTGATTATTTATTGTTTTACAACCAAATTAAAAAAAAAAAGAAAAAAGAATAAGAACTTAGTTAGCAAACTGGCCTCTTGTGTATCAATCATTTGCAGATCATATGCCTTTCTGAAATATAAACAGGTCTTCACTATTTATTAAGCTTCTTCCTTTCAGTACAGCAAAAATAATGCACTATTAAGTTTAGAAAACAATATAACTCCATTTGCATGTATGTGCATGCCCACGGAGAGTAAAACACTTGAAATTACAGATACTGTATAATAAGACAGAAACAAACCCTAGATGCTACTGACCATCAGAATTGCACCATTATAAAGAACTACTTCAAAATAATGGTCAAAGCAGTTACAACACAGGAACTTGTGAAAAAAAACAGATTCATACCTTCTCCAGTCCTCTACAGTTCTAGAAACAAAGAAATCTTTTAGCAGTTAGGAATAGTACATACAATGGCTTTAGTTACTAGTTAAATGTCAAATCATCACTAACAAAAAAACTATTGCTAAATCATTTACTCACTATTTTATAATATTCCACTACCCCATATCATATCACACTCTATCAAATTCAATATACACCCAATCTTTCTCATTATTAGCAGTAGCACTTGAGATGCATATTGCACCCACACGTGAAAGGCACAAGTTTTAGAATACCTCCCATCGAAGTGTGGCCAGATGCTAATGTTATTAAAATGTAAATACCATTTCTAGCTGCTCCACTTATGCACATAAAGATGTCTATTATCTTTTACTGTATCACTAAATTATGAAAATGTGCCATACTAGTTCCTTTATGAAATGACAATACTGTTAATAACTAAATAGGCCTTATTAGCTAAATACTGTATCATAACATGCAATGTATTATCTAAAACATTACCTATAACAAGGCCTAGCCTTTAATCCCTTGCAGGACAAAACTAAATAAAGGTGGCAGACTATATGAACAGGGAGTAAGGTAAATAAAGCTTTCAGCACACACATATAAAAAACGGAACACATCTTATTAAAGCTCTAGGCTTAGTAAGAAACTGAAGACAGAAGGCATGGAGTACATTTACACCATAGACAGATAGCTCTATGCATGGATAATTTGATTAAGTCCAGAGTGGCAAATTCTGCTATGATCTTTAAATTAGACTGAAAAGAAAGAAAGAAAGGAATGGTAAGGAAAAAGCCATAGGCAGCAATGCAGCAGAGGGAGCAAAAAGAAAACAGGTACAGCAGGACCACAGGCAGTGATGATGGAGGGCAAGAAGGTATACAGGTACAACAGGCTAAAAGCTGGAAGGCATTGTTTTCAATATCACAAGCCATGGAATGAATCTTGAGAGAGCTACAGACCTAATACTTGCCAGTGAGTAGAGGAAAGGAGAAATAAAACACACCTGGACAAGTGATACATGTAACAGGGATATGTTCATCCTGGGATATCCCATTCTAGTATGACAAGCTGGTGGAAGATCAGTGGATTGCATCTGAAAAGTAGTCAGGGAAATTATTTAAAAAGGTAGGAGATGGAGAGCAAAGGGTGCATCAGAAAGTAAGTAACCTGGCTGACTGAAGTGGAAGAAACGGGAATGTTGATGGTTAAACCAGTTTATCATCTAGTCCCAGAGAGGAGAATCAATGACAAAAATGAAGACAAAAGCATGTAAATGCAGGAGGAGGAAAACATGCTGTGCTCATGGGGGAACTCATCCTCCCTTCACAGATCGTTGATATTCCAACAGTTTAATCTGCAAAAAACATGCACTTGTCAAATTACTAGGACAAGATGGCTTTGTCTAGCTGGTACAATAATGAAGTAGGAGGGGTACTTTAATAAAATATCAAGGTATCATCACAGGGAAATATTATCAAATATAAAATATAAAACATTTTTAAAACAGAAATGAGAGCATCTTAGATAATGCACTTTCCAAAAGGAAACAGGCATGAGATTTGCAGGAATGAAAGGTCCTTGGTAACAGTCGCCACAACACAATATGGTTTACTATGGATGAAGTCCACACAAGTCAGAAGAGCAAAAACCAAGGCCTTGGATTAAAGGGTGTCTGACTATAACACAGCAGACTATCTGAGGAACTAAAAAATAACTGTTAGCTAACAGATGGAACCAGTTAACTCTGGATTCAAATTAAGATGAGTACTCTCACTGCAATGAAACAGAAAACCAACATGGTTTGCTAGAATGCAAAAGGACTCAGACAGAGAAAGGCGAAACAAAAATTAATTAAAGAATCCCATGTAAACAATAAGGAGTCCAAATGTTCACAAAGTTCTGTTTATTCTAGCTTCAACAGAAAAGTCCACATGTACCATAAAGCTGAAAATGTGGGTGTCGCACATTCCTTCTGAGGAATTAAAAGTTGGTTAAACTCACCATGCTTCTTAAATACTTAGACTTGTCACAAGATCCGGATTAAACAATTAATATTAATAAGAATTGCAGCATTGCTTTGTATGTGGATTTTTCACTTGAAAATGGAATTAAATAGGGTTTAATGAATAGAAACTAGAAGGCCTACCAGAAATTCAAAAATAAAAAAATTAATACATAAATAAATAAAAGAAGAAAGGGAAGGGAAGGTGCGTATGGGAAAGTTAGGAAATAAGCATCCAAGTTTTATATAAAATGAACTCAAAATTAGATAATTAGTGAAGAACTGTATCACAGTGATCAAAAACAAGAAACAAATGTTTCTTTGGAACACTCTGGGGAAGACAGAAAGGCAGCACAGTGACCAATTGTCTCCTAAAGACAATAATGTCATGATACTGATGAGGCAAAGATTTGAAACATAGTTTCACATCCAAAGAAAAATTTGGAGGTGGGGTACTATGCCAGTATGGGAAGATAGGTGTGAATGGGGAAGGAATACAGAAAGTAGCAGTACAGCCAGGATGCATCAGAGGTGGTATTGCTGGGACTGAGGGAAGACAAGGCCCTCTCACAGAAAATTTCAAACAGTGCTTCAGCAAGAGAAAGGTGGTATGAGACTGAAAGGCGAAAACAGCAGTTTCATTCCACAAGGCAATAATATGAGATTCAGAAAAACGCAGATTTTCATAGGATCATTTGTCAAACTTATGGCCTATTAGCCTTGAAAAAACTTGATTGTTGTAACCTCATGTAGATGGTTTCTACAATCCAAATACACAGGTCAAGATTAGTTTTGAAGGAAATTAATTAATTACTTTTGACTCTAAGCAAGTATTGTGTAATGTATCTCTATTTTTTCTATTACTGATTATTTTTAGCATAAGGGTCAATGATCTGGTGTTAGCTCTCACAGTGTATTGCAGGCATAGACTTTCAAACAGAATTGGGTCAGTCACCACCTTATAACTTATTAATATTGCGGTGGTGATGCTGCGGTAGCATTGTTGCCTCACAGTTAGACGTTGCCCGTTCGATTCTCAATTAGAGCGTCTTCTGTGTGGTGACATGCGTGAACGGGCATTCCTTCATTGAAGGTTGTGCGTTAGGCCCGACAAGCCAGCACGTAAAAACTCTACTGCCAATCATTAGCGGACCGGAGTTCTGCTGTGGTGACCCCTAACCGGGAAAAGCCGAAAGACACAAACAAACAAACAAACCACCTTATAACTTATTGGTTTTACTTCATTAGGAGTCAAACTAGTATTAGGGGTCAAACTAGTACAGAAAATACTGAGAAAAGCACTTGTATAACTACTGAAGTCCAGTAGGGCTTTGTAGTTAAGAGATCCTGACAATCTACTCTTACCCAGACTAAGTGACACTGGAAATGGACAAAGGAAACCCAGTGGATGTGAAGCAGCTCACTTTTAGCAAAGCCTTGGATACTGTCCTCCAGAAATGGCTATTTGGAAAACCAGGTAATACAGGTTAGTGGAAAACTGAAGTAATAAAACCATTCTGAAAGACTTCCTAGAAAAAAAATCTGTCTCTGCTTTTGTTCAACCCCAGGATAAACTATATTCCTAAATCTGAAGAAGTGCTTCCTCATACCTGACACCTCCTTATTCTCACTTCTTTACTCATTTGCTTACTTATATAATTTCTCTCCCCTGACTCTCTTTTGAAATATGTCATAATCCTGTGTTTTCTCTCACTTCATACTGCATCATATGAACATTTAATTTTTCTATAAAATGTCTAAAATTTCTCTAAATATTAAATCATCTTCATATGCTTTGTATCTTTTCTTAACCAATGTTTTCATATTATCTCTAATTTGATATATTTATTTAAACTGTAGATGGCTTTATTTCCAAAGACTGTAAAATTGTTTGTAATACTTTGAATCTTTTTCTCCCAAGGTCTCCACTGAAAATGGACACCTACCCAGTCATACTTTCCTGCTAATCAAAAGGTAAAAAATGAATAAGGGGATTTAGGACAGGTTAAATGGAAGTAAGCAGAAGGTTGTGGACACTTACCAGAAAAGAGAGGCTTAAGGAGCTTCACAGCAGTCAGTGCCAGATCAGGTAGTCTTTAAAGTAATTGTATCAGATATTATCATTAGTAGATCAGATTATCCACAGGTAGCACTAAAAGTGCATGGAAGATGCTAGATGAGGAAGCTCCAACACAGGGACTTCAACAGAACAGCCAAATGTTAATGGATTGATAAGAGGCAGCTAAGGTTGGTTGCTGTAAAATACAAGGTCTTACACTTTGGAACCAAGAACCCTTGCCCACAACTACTGTAAGCTGTAATAACACCAAAAAGCAAGCTGAAAAACAACTCATTATTAGTAATTCAGGTTGTTATTCAACTCTGCTACTGTTTCACTGTACTGGTAGCTGGCGAGGTGCTAACTGCAGTTAAGCCCCTAGCCCAGTAGTAAATCCCTGAACACCACAGTAGCCATAGCTAAGCAGAAAGTGTCCTAGCTCTGCTGTACCATTACTTTAGCACCCTACCATGCTACCAATCCCCCCCCCAATTTGAAAGCCTATCTCTGCTCCTTACTGGTCCCCACATTCAACCTACTGAATATCTTTCAAATTGGCTTCTTAATAGTAGTATATCAACAAAATAAGGATTGATTTAGGGTAGCCTACTGTATATCATTAAAACTGGCTTCTAATAATAGTGTTTCAACAAAATAAAGCTTGATTTAGGCTAGCTTAACTTCTTCAAGCTTACTGATAGTTTTTCTTGGGGAGCCTTACCTGCAGATTTCAGTGCACATCATCATGGCATCTACCTAAAGCCCTTTTTACCCCTCCATCCTACCTTCTGACCCATCCAAGGTTTTAAATCTCTCAGTGTTTGGGCACCAAATGCAGATCGCCCTTCCCTGCACTACCATTCCACCATGTGTTTCTGCAGATGTAAGTGAGCTGCTACTATTTCTTTAAAGTTTTCTACAGACACATCTTAGATATCTGGTGTTTAAGGACAAGGATTGCAAGTGTAACAATTGTTTTATTTAACACTGTTGGTAAGATCGTACTTGGCATGCTTACTATATACTGAGGAATAATTGTGTATAGTGGCCGCCATAAATTAGCTACTAAAGCTGATATTAATTAGCTTGCGCTATCTAGTGCTATTCGCAAAGCGAAGTAGTGTGTTTAACTCTGTTAAGGAAATTTGCTTTAAAGTGAAATATTTCCAGCTAGATTTCCAGATATATTTCCTGATATTAATTAGCTTGCTACCTCAAGTGCTATCCATGGAAGCAGTGTGTTTAACTCTGTTAAGGATATTTTGATTTAAAGTGATAGATTTCCAGCAATGAGCATCTGCTAACCTGGCCGGAATTGCAACAGCGGTCAGCTATTTCCAAATGAGCTAGCCTCCATGCTTAATTATGATGTGTAAAGTATTGTGCTTAATGTATTGTTAACATTAACCCTAGGGCTGGCCTCTGTCTTATTTCCACCCTGTTCCTGCTTCATAGCATAGCGTACTAATTAGATCATACGGTATTGCTGTGACCAGATAGCTTTCTTATTTTCTGTCCTGGTCTCCTCCTAGCAACCCCTTCTACTGTCCTATTTGAGCACTCTTTCTCATACTAAGGCTCACAGACCGCAAGTACCGGTCTAACAAGTCATACTCACTCTCTTTCGTTTCCCTCTCTCTGCGACCATACCTTACCATTACCCACTAACAATTGTCTTCCATTTACAGCACACAGTGCCACCTGGTGACCAAAATATTTAGTTTCATTCATATTTCTCTATTCAGTCCCACTAGTTATCAGCTGGCGATGTCTCTCTTAGAACTAACAGCATACTAAGAAACCCCTATTCCTGCAGCTACCTGTGACCCATTCTATTTCTTCCCTGGACCTACCCTTAAATACTACCTCAGTTCTGGCCAGCTAGCTTTTCTTGAGGATCCTTACCTGCAGACCGTGGTGCAGCCCCACTCTGTTCATTCTCGCTAAAGCTCAGGCTCACTCCCCTACCCTGTCCCCATTTCTCACCTGCTCCACTACCTCTAGTCTTATACTTAGCCATCCCTACCCACCACACATCCAACCAATCACTGACCAAGGACTCCCTCTCAACAACCTCCACCAACCTATACCACATTACATTCCCCTCCACATTCCCACCTACAGTAACGATACCCACCCATAATCACAAGCTAATCCCCTCACTTTCATGCAAACTCACTATCCTATCCATCCTAACACTAACCTTCTACCTCACCTCTTACCATACCACCCTAAAAATGACCTACACTATCCCTACAAAACACACCTCTAGTTATATTCCTAGCAGTCCTTACTACAGCCAACACATATCACTAAACCTCTACCATAACATTATAATAGCACCTAACTCATTTACTGTACTTGCAATCACCCCCAAATCACCTACTACTAACAAGTACATAGCCATTCTAATTAAACTTACTAAATTCTTGCACCATATAAATTACCAAGTGATCCATTCAGGTAATACATACCCTTATCCAGAGCCTAACCCTATGCAAACCTCCCCATCTAATGCCACCCTCTCCTGAAACCAATTACCTACTAACAGATCAAAAACCAGCCTACTAATTCTGTGCTTAAATATTCAAAGTGTTAACAATAAGGTACACTTACTGCATGCACCACTCTCCACCTACAGTCCTTATATATTAAGTCTGACTGAAACCTGGCTAAAGCCCACTACAGCAGACAAAGAATTCCTACCTACTGGATACAATGTACTTTGCCAAGATAGACTATCTAAAAAAGGGGAGGGGTAGCCCTACTCTATAAGAAAACCCTAAATATCACCACAACTAATCTGCAAATCCCTTCCTTCGACAACTCTGAACTCCTCCTAGCTAAACTCAAACTTAGAGACAATTCAGTTAATATTGTCACATGTTATATACCAGCAGGCAATAACATCCCAAACCTAGAAGCCTTCCTACAATGGACAAACCAAAATCTTCCCCATGAAGCCATCATCTTTGGTGATTTCAACATAGATTGGAATACCTGCTCAACCATTAACCCCACCAACCATATTAACCTCTATAATTTCTCACAAATTATCCAAACTAGCACTAGACTAGGTAATCTAAAAATCAAAGAAAGTCTCCTAGACTGGATCTTAATAAATAGGACCAACACCTCATACCATGCAGACATCCTGTCAGACTCTCTCAGTGATGATCAACCCAGTTTCCTATTAAAATTCAAATCCCAGTCCAACCTTTCCCTCAGATCACTAGCAACCTGTAACACAGAAAAACTTTGACCCCAACAAATTCAAACTCGAACTAAAACACCATAATTGGAACATACTAAAAATGTTACCCATAGAAGAAGCTGTAAACCATTTCAGTAACACGTTAGTAGAAATCCTAAATGCCCACACTCCAGCTCGTACCACTAAACTCAAAACAAAAATAGCTCCCTAGCTTACCAGGGAGACTAAAAAGAGAATTTTCAAATGGAACAAAGCCTGGTATATCTGGAGAGCCACAAAAACCCCAGCAGCTAAGGTACAATTCCAAAAGCTTAGAAATTAGACAAAAAGTCAGTTCTCCTAGATAAAAAGAACTATTTCCTACAGCTACAAAAAAGCATCAAAACAACCCAAAAACATTATGGGCAGATAAACAATTTACTCCACCCTGGAAGACCCTCCACCCCATCTCCTACCTCCACAAGCAAAATCACAAATATACCAGACATGTTTAACAAATACTTCATCAAAACTATTTCTTACCTTGTTCAAAAACAGCCTACGACCACCACCACTAATTACCCAGAATCTGTAGATAGACCCAAAACTACCTTCCAGTTTCAACCCATCCCGACCAACTATCTCAAAAGGTTGCTAACCAAACTTAAACCTACCTCACTAGCAGCTGATGTGTTACCTGATGAATTCCTTCAGTTGGCTGCTAATGAACTTGCCTTTCCCATATCCATTCTACTAAACAGATCTATCTCAGAAACTTCAACACCACTCACCTGGAAAATCTCCTATATTATTCCCCTCCATAAAGATGGAAACTTCCCCGACCTCAGCAACTATCACCCCATAGCCATTCTGTCTCCACTAGCCAAAATTCTTGAGAAATGCATTCACCACCAACTTATGCCATAAATACTTAACAACCAACTTCTCTCTCCTAAACAGTATGGATTTAGGCCAGCTCATAGCACTACCACTGCCCTACCCTCCATCACAAACCTTATCAGCCAAAACAAACACACAGGAAAACTAACATCTGCAATATTTCTGGACCTATCCAAGGCCTTTGATATGGTCAACAACCTTAAACTATTACAAGCCCTTACTGACCTTGGCCTAAGTAACCAAGCTCTAACTTGGTTTCAGAACTATCTACAAGGTAGACAGCAGGCAGTATGGTGGGACAATAACCTATCATCACTGCTACCCATCACCAGAGGAGTCCCACAAGGTTCCATTTTATGTCCCCTCCTATTCTCCATTTTCACCAATAATCTCCACAGCATCTGCCAAGATGCAGCAGTTATACAATATACTGGTGACTCTATGCTTGTCTGTTCAGCCAATGACCCTCACAAACTTCTCTCTCTAACCCAACATGCCTTCCATACCACTGAAAATGGGTTTCTTAACAAACACCTAATACTAAACCCCTGAAAAAAACAAACTATTGCTTTTTACACCCAACAAGTTTTCCACCACACCCATCCCATTTAATATAGTCTCCAGAAATGGCACCATTATCTCCCCTGACACTAACACCAAATTGCTAGGAGTTACCATTGATAATGCCCTCATATTTGATCAGCATATAAACCAAACCATTAAACATATTCACAAAAAACTGGGCAGTCTATATTAAAAAAAAACTTTCCTAACACAGCTGGCTAGGATTACAATTGCTCAAACTCACCTTCTTTCTACCCTATTCTAAGCCTCACCCATTCTCAACAACTTACCCAAAACCGAAATTGCCAAACTCAACACTTGTTACAATCAAATTGCAAAATTTGTGACTGGTGACCCTTACCATGCCCACCGCTGCCATGCACTAAAACAACTTGACTGGCTTGAATTCCTTAATCTCTTAAATTATCAACTGTCATTTGTCCACAGTCTCTTATTATTCCCAGACAAAACCCCATCTCTGGCTAATCTACTAGAACCACAAGCTAAAATCAGACAACTCCACTCTAGTAACAACAAACTAATCAATGTCACAAAAAACAACAACACAGCAGGGGACTCCCTCTTCCCTAACTACATACCTCTATTACCTCAGCGGTCTCAAATGCCACATTTAAAAGATTCCTGAAAGAACACCTACATGTCAAAACCTGGCTGTCCTTCCCACCTCCCCCCTCCTGCTACCCCTACCCACTAACTTCAGCTTCATCTCCAGTGAATGCAGCCTTTCTAGCTTTCTCCCAGTTCCAACTCTAATACCTCCCCTTAGTTTAACACTCATATATCACTACTAGATCACTATGCTATCTACCCACTAACAACTACTCTCACTCTATACCTCTACTATCACTACATACTCGGCTACTTCATTTTCCTGCTTCTCATATCTAACCTGCTATCCAATCAACCTGCTCTGTCTCTCCCTTGTTACTATACCCCCTACTTACCTACTTGGCCAACTTGTTCACTATTCTATTCTACTCTGTGTTCACCATTACGTAATGCCTAAACCTAAAACTGAAAATTTGTGTACAGTCTATGTAATTATCTTAAACCTAAAGCTTCTTTTACCTTGCACTGATCTATGTTAAGTTTAGTACTAACTATGTTAACCTAAACTAAGCTTGAATAATATGTTACTTGTCAATGTTATGTTTACTACTTTCTATGTAATTTGAAAGCTTCTGTATACCATATAATGTTGCTTGAATTAAACTGTGGAGCTTTTCTCCCCGGGCCTCCACTGAAAATGGTCATGCATCCAGTCAGATTTTCCTAGGCAACAAATGTAAAATAAAATAAATAAAATAATTAATAAGATGCCTAGACATTTGTATAAACTGCTAGGGTGACAAACTACATGTTACCAGGCAAGAGAAAGAAAGTACAGTTGTATAAGTAAACTTACCATAACAGTAAATGTTTGAATGATCACTGCTGCAGTAGCCTTTGCTATATGGAGTTATATCCTGCCAAGGATATAGCAGTCAGCCAGCTTCCAGAGCTTCAGGTCATCTTCCACATGTCCAAAATGTCAGGCAGTATGAACTGAGCTGAGAAAAAGAAAAGTCTGTGTGCCAAGCCCTTCAGAGCTTTCCTGCCAACAAAGAGAGGGGAGCCGAACCCTAAAAGGACAATGCTAGGGAGAACAAACAACATATAATCACGCACTGGCATAAACACACCAAAAAATAAGAGGGATGGAGTGAGGGAGCAGCTAATGCAGCAGTGATCATTTGACCATCTATTGTTATGGTAAGTTTACTTACACAACTATATTATGTTCATCATATTGATAACTACTGCAGTAGTCTTAGCTATATGTGTAGGTTCCTCTAGCTTATTACAATTGGGAGGTGGAAGGAAAAAGAGTCCATGAGCCCCTGAAGAAAGGTCATTTCAAAGCCTGAGTTAGACCTAGAGAAGGAATCAAGCTTATAGTGTTTTTAAAAGTATGTACAGAGAACCAAGTTGCAGTTTCTAGAATGCTTCTAGAATCCAACCATTCCCAAAAAGCCACAGATGAAGCCAAGACCCTGGTCAAGTGGGCCTTGCCCATGCCTGGAATATTTTTTTTGTGGAGAGTATAACAAAAGGTAAAAGCCTTAGACAACTATTTAGAAAGTGCCTGTTTTGACACAGGTTGTACCTTCTTCTAACACCCGAAGATCTGAAAGATTTAGTTCTTTCAAGATAGTTCCTAAGTTGTCTGTGGACATCCAAGATATGGAGTATCCTTTCTCCCTCGTTTTTGGGTTTAGGAAAGAAAATGGGGAGATGGATAGTTTGGTTTAAAGTAAACTTGGATACCACTTTAGGCATGAAAGAATGATTATTTCTCAAAGAAACCATGTCCCTGTGGAAGATGAGATACAATTGACTCACCATAAGAGCTTGCAACTTATTTACCTTTCTTTCAAAGGCCAAAGTAATCAGTAAAACTGTTTTCCATATTAAGAACCTCAAGTCATTCAGGTTAGCTGGTTCAAATGGAGCATGTTCATAGGTTCATAGGTTCATACTAGGCTATCTGCCCTAGGGCATTTATAAGCCTAGCCAGAGTTGTGTGGCTTTCACCACCCCTTAGGTTGAAGAATACTATACCCATTAGTTTGCCGTGCCTCTGTCCAGCAGTGATACAGAGATGATCCACTGGGGAAACCTACAATCTCCCATCCACTGGTCAAGATTCCTCTTGAACAGAGCCAGCGAGGTGCTCTGTCTCACATGGACCGGGATTCTGTTCCACAGCATAGGGAGTCTCTGGGTGATGAATCTATCCCTCCAGCACATCCTATTTATATCCGTGTTGAGGTTTAAGTCTCTTGCTCTTGTGGCTCTGGTGGATTTTGATTTTTTGAGGTGGAGCATGTCCATTAATTCCGGGTTGGACATAGCCTTGTATGTCAGGCACAGGTCACCTCTGAGCAGACGGTATGCGACTGAATAGAGCTGGAGTTTCTTCAGTCGGGCAGCATATGGCATATTTTGAGCCCCTTTATCCTTTTGGTGAGGAACTTTTAGGGTCTATCCAATTGCTGCAGGTGTCGGGTAAGATACATTCCGAATGGGACATTGTACTCAATCATTGGTCTGATAAGTGAAGAGTACAGGGGAACAATGACCTCCCTTGATCTGGATGTGAATCCCTTCATAATCAGGTGGGCAATGTAGAAGGTCCTCCTAACCACTTTGGCAATGTGAGTGTCAAAAGAAAGGTTGCTGTCAACTTGGGTCCCCAGGTCCCTGATAACCTCTTCTGTGCTTAATGGATTGCCACCTATGTGGTAACTTGGGGTTACCTTGTTTTACCAAAGGGTATGACTATACATTTTTGGCGTTTAGCTTAAGGCCATGGCTCTGGCACCAGTTATCCGTTTCTATGAGACCTCTCTGAAGGATATCTGTGTCTGATGGATTTTCAACTATGGCGCCCAGTTTGCAGTCATCTGCAAACTTTGTCAGCCACAATCCTCCTATGTTTGCCTGCACTTCTGAAAAGTAGATGCCGAACAAGAGGAGGCCCAGGACTGAGCCCTGTGGGACACCGCTTGTGACCGGCTTGGAGTCTGACATGGCACCAGCAACTCTAACCCTGTGGGTTCTGTCCTTGAGCCACTTTGCAACCCATCTTGTGACATATGGGTTTACATTTAAGCTGGTGAGCTTTTCTATGATACCCGAGTGGGGTATTGTGTCGAAAGCTTTTGCAAGGTCAAGGTAGGCTGTGTGAACTGCCTTACCCTCATCAATGGCCTTAGTGACTATTTCAAAAAAGTCGACCAAGTTCAAGAGGCATGATCTGCCCTTGACAAAGCCGAATTGGGTAGGATCCAATGTCTGTAGGTCCCCTATGTCTTTATTTATGAGTTCCATTATGATCCTCTCCATAGCTTTGCAGACCAGGCTTGTTAAGCTTATGGGGCGGTAATTACCAGGGTCCATAGAAGCACCGCCTTTGTGGAGTGGGACCACAGTTGCCGTCGCCACTCTTTGGGCACGTATCCTGTGGTAAGGCTAAGATTAAACAGCAGCCTTATGTGTGGGTTTAGTTCCTCATTGAGTTTGTGTAGCACACAGCCGGGGACACCATCTGGTCCCATTGATGCAGTGATTATAGCTTTAGAGAGCAGCTCTCAGCTGGGCATTTGAGATGATTGGGAGGCTACACTCTGCTGGGATAGATATCTCTCCTTTTGGGGGGGGGGGGGGAGAAATTTTCACTGAACCTGTCTGCCAGTATGTTTGCAATGTCTGTGGGTTCAGTGATTTTTGTATCATTTTGGACTAATTCTGAGCATATCTGGGAGTTTCCACCCAGATTTCTAACATAGCTAAAGAAGGCCTTATGATTGTCTTTTGAGTCCTTGGCGATTTTTCTCTCAAAGTTGGCCTTGGATGATTTTATGAGTGATCGTGTTTTTTACTAGTATTGATCAGAGATGTCTTCCCTTTTAGGATTTTGCTCTATCTTGTAGTAGCTTTCTCCTCTTGTTGTAATGCCTAAAGTTTGTTTTACCTTGCACTGATCTATGTTAAGTTTAGTACTAACTATGTTAACCTAAACTAAGCTTGAATAATATGTTACTTGTCAATGTTATGTTTACTACTTTCTATGTAATTTGAAAGCTTCTGTATACCATATAATGTTGCTTGAATTAAACTGTGGAGCTTTTCTCCCCGGGCCTCCACTGAAAATGGTCATGCATCCAGTCAGATTTTCCTAGGCAACAAATGTAAAATAAAATAAATAAAATAATAAAATAATTAATAAGATGCCTAGACATTTGTATAAACTGCTAGGGTGACAAACTACATGTTACCAGGCAAGAGAAAGAAAGTACAGTTGTATAAGTAAACTTACCATAACAGTAAATGTTTGAATGATCACTGCTGCAGTAGCCTTTGCTATATGGAGTTATATCCTGCCAAGGATATAGCAGTCAGCCAGCTTCCAGAGCTTCAGGTCATCTTCCACATGTCCAAAATGTCAGGCAGTGTGAACTGAGCTGAAAGTCTGTGTGCCAAGCCCTTCAGAGCTTTCTAGGGAGAACAAACAATATATAATCACGCACATTGGAGTGAGGGAGCAGCTAATGCAGCAGTGATCATTTGACCATCTATTCTTGTGGTAAGTTTACTTACACAACTATATTATGTTCATCATATTGATAACTACTGCAGTAGTCTTAGCTATATGTGTAGGTTCCTCTAGCTTATTACAATTGGGAGGTGGAAGGAAAAAGAGTCCATGAGCCCCTGAAGAAAGGTCATTTCAAAGCCTGAGTTAGACCTAGAGAAGGAATCAAGCTTATAGTGTTTGTATGTACAGAGACAGTTTCTAGAATGCTTCTAGAATCCAACCATTCCCAAAAGCCACAGGAAGCCAAGACCTGCTGTGTGGGTTGCCTGCCTGGATAAATTTTTGTGGAGAGTATAACAAAAGGTAAAAGCCTTAGACAACTATTTGGAAAGTGCCTCTTTTGACACAGGTTGTACCTTCTTCTAACCTTCACAAGAAATTAACAACACCCGAAGATCTGAAAGATTTAGTTCTTTCAAGATAGTTCCTAAGTTGTCTGTGGACATCCAAGATATGAAGTATCCTTTCTCCCTCATTTTTGGGTTTAGGAAAGAAAATGGGGAGATGGATAGTTTGGTTGGGGCATGAAAGAATGATTACTTCTCAAAACCACCATGCCCTGTGGAAGATGAGATATGATTGACTCACTATAAGAACTACCTTTAATTTATTTTTCATAAAGGTCAAAGCAAATCACATATTAAGAACCTCAAGTCATTCAGGTTAGCTGGTTCAAATGGAGCATGTGTTAGTGTCTTTAACACAAAATTAAGATTCCAAGGAGGGAGGGGCCACCAATTTTCTTGGAGGCCTCTTATGCAAAACCCCTGTCAAAAACATTTTGACATTAAAATGCCTTGAAAGAGGAGGATTTATGGACAGATATGCTGAAACAGCCAATAAATGAACCTTAATAGAGGAATAAAGAAGTAAGGATGACCACAGGATAGTAATTAAGTC
The DNA here is from genome assembly GCF_019279795.1 of Protopterus annectens. Classification (NCBI taxonomy): domain Eukaryota; kingdom Metazoa; phylum Chordata; order Ceratodontiformes; family Protopteridae; genus Protopterus; species Protopterus annectens. The sequence goes on from NC_056737.1 coordinate 410,210,262, forward strand.
AAATATTGTAAAACCAGACAACAACTAACCCTGAATGGGTGCTGGTTATGCTGTTGGCACCAACTAGAAAATCTTTTTTCCATTTGCTAACATATGATTTTCAAGCAGCAGGTGTTCTTGTGTCCATTAGTACCTGTTGCACATTTTCACTAAACAGGTACCTAAAAGGAATTAAAATCATATCATCCAGACAGTCAACTGAAGTTGATTGGTGTCAGGGTGTATCAAATACCCTGATCTTGTGTGACTACTTCTATTCTGTGAGGAACTAGTGGTAATTGCCCCTATCCATTTCCAGAAGAGAGGAAAAACAATGTTGCCATGGCCAGAAGGGAGTCCTACAATGATATTTGGAAATTCCTTCTGAGTCTTCAGAAGTATCATGGATATTAGTGGAAAGGGTGGAAAGCATACAGGAACATTCCTGTCCAAGGAAAACAATCTGTCTTCCAACCTTCTTGCATGGAGTCCTGGAGCATAATATTGGCAGCTGATTGCTCAGAAAGGAGGCAAAGAGGTCTTATTGAGAAGCTCTCCACAGATGAATCAAATCTTGGAAGACTCCATTTGTGAGGGTCTGCCCTTGCCCTGCTTAGTCTGTCTGCCCCACAATTATGCTCTGATGGAGTGCAGGATGCATGTAGAGTGTGACTGTGCTGCAAAGCTATATTTTAAGCTAACATGACTAGTCTGCATGGGGAGTACAGCTTGGTTCCCCTGAGCTTGTTGATGTATCACATGATTGTGGTACTCTCTGTAACAACATGAAGAGGTCCCTGGGACCAAAGATGATTTAGAAAGTTGAGTGTCTTGATCAGGGCAAGCATCTCTTTTACATTTATGTACATATATCTGTCCTTGATGTTTCACACACCTTGCACTTGTATCCCTCCTAAACTGCTCCCCAAGCACAGTCTGAGGCATCTGTGCTGACTGACTGCTTTGGAGCAGGGATAGAGAAGGAGAGACCTGGATTTAGGGATATCTGTTGTCTCCCCAAGTGATTTCCTTCTGACAAATACTAGCACTGTGATTAAAAAAGACAAGGAGTGGTGGTGCTGGGACCAAAGGAACTTCAAATACTACTGTATCTTTCTCCTATGGAGTTTTGCAGAGGCATCATGGCTATCATAAATGCCATGATACCCAAAATCCTGAGGTATTCTCTCACAGTGATGGAAGTCTAAGTGGAAAATTCAAGAAATAGCACTAGATATAGCTGTATCTTTTCCTGTGGAAGAAAAGCTCTTTGAACTATGGTGCCTAGTTGACCTCCCAAAAACACAATCCTGTAAGAATGTTCTCTTGGAATTCCAGCTTGTAAAAGAGATCTCTCACCCAAGAGAGAGAGAGAATCCTGACATTTTGCAAAATACCCTGCAAAGATAAGCAAATCTTCTAAATATAGAAAAATGCGGATACCCTATAGCCTGCAATGAGCTATAACTGGAACTGCACACTTTGTGAACATTCTTGGTGCAGTGAATAGTCCAAAGGTTAAGGCAGAGAACTGATAATGTAATCCAGACACACAAAACTTTAAGAAATTCCAAAAACCTGGATGAATAGGGATGTGATGATAAGCACCTTTAAATCTAGTGTTAACAGGAAACTTGAATGAGGAAGAAGGACTAACAAGTTGTAGAGTGATGTCATTTTGAATTTGAGCACTGTCACTAAGCAAGTATAGGAAAGAAAGATCCAGAACTGGTATCCAAGCATTTTCTTCTTTGGCACTAACGGCAGCCTTGAATAAAACCCCTTTCCCACTTGGGAAGGGGGAACTGGTTCTATCACTCCAAGGGATAACAGTTGATGAAGAATTGGTGGAAACAAAAGAGTTTGGTCTAGAGGGTGAGGAATTACCCCTGGAAAGGAGGAATTTCCTTCCATTTTATTAGTAACTTGATGAATAATCTTCAGGACCCATTTGTCTGAAACTCTCTGTTGTCAAAGAGAAAAGTGGAAATTCAGACTTTCTGGTAGGAAAAAATGGGATACTAGGGTGGGAGGGGCAACAAAGTCTCTTAAATAGTTATTCTGACTTATTAAACTGTCCTTGGGTTTAGGAGTTTCCAGAATTCTTCTTCAAATCCCCTTGTCATTCTTTCCTAAACATCCATTCATCAGGATTCTGTTGAGACTGTATTTTTTATTACAAAGACTGGATGAGGAGTTAGAGAATCCCTTGGAAAATCTGGAAAAAGAAGGCCGACAAATCTTAGAGATTCCCTGCATAAGCTTACCCCTTTCATCACACAGTTTATTTATGCAGCGGGGGGGGGGGGGTCAAAAACTAAATCTCCATCCAAAAGAGAATATAAAATTTCATTTTAACATCCTCTTAGAGTTCATGATAACTCATCCATGCAAATCACCTTAAAATAGTACTAGTAGCCATAACCTTTGAAAAAATATCAACAGAGTCATACACACACTGTAAACAGTGAGTAGGGACTTGAACAACAGCAGATTTTTTTTCACTTTTGACACAATTCCCCACTTAGGCATAGTAGAAAGTCTAAATAAACTGCTAATAAACCCCTATATCACCAACTTGATTGCATTATATCTCACAGATAGGATGCAGATAATCAAAATAGGGAACTTACCTTCAAAGAGAGACCACTTACAAGTAGAATCCCCCAGGGTTATGTGCTGGGACCTTTCCTGTTTGGCATTTACTTTTCTGAAGTAAAAGCCAATACCAACGGGCTCTAACTAGGAACAGTCACTGAATCTCCAAATGACTTGGCCATACTACAGGAAGGTTTGTCCCAAATAAATAACTGGTGCCAAATCATGGACTGAAACTAAATGTCAAAAAATGCATTACTTTATCCTTTGGGAAGTCATCTACCCTAGGGAACTATCACATTGACAATAGCCTCCTAAGACTTGAAACAGTTGTTCAGGATTTCGGAAGTTATGTGGACAGTGACCAAAATTTTGACCAAAACATGTCCATTGTTCTACGAAAGTCTTTCTATACTGCAGTGCTTATAAAAAGAGATTGTGTCTACATCTAGGGATGTTATTGTCACCCTTTACTCAGGCCTCATTAGGCCAGTCATTGAATATAATGTACTCTCTGGTGTGTATCTGTCCAGACACATGCAACAAAAGAAGTGCCCACAGAGATACCTTACTAAAAGGATACAAGGCCTAAACAATGTTTCCTACATGGACCGACATAAAGCTCTGGCATTATACTCATTATCCTAAAGACTGCTAAGAGGTGACCCATGTCTGGCATACGAGGTATTCTACAACCCAGTATGGATGAATTTACTGCACATCAGCAAGTTAAATGGCATCTGAAGTACTTGGTCTACGGATCTAAACTTCTGCACATCAACAGAACCATTTGGGGGGACAAGTATATCTTACAGAAGATACCACTGCTATGGAACAGACTCACCAGCCACATAAAACCAAGTTCATCCTTGTCCATCTTCAATAGTAACTTAGATCTACAGATTTGAAACAGAAAACTTAACACGGGAATAGCCCCTGTACTACTAATGGACCTGCAGCTCATAAAAGGTAGTCCCCTCAAATTCTCGATGGTATGATCCCGGTTATTCTCATTAAGGCTAATAATAATTATCAACCATGGGATGGTTCATAGGTTCATACTAGGCTATCTGCCCAAGGGCATTTATAAGCCTAGCCCATAGTTATGTGGCTTTCACCACCCCTTTAGTTTGAATAAAAACTATGCCTATCATTTTGCTGTGCCTCTGTCAAGCTGGGGTAAGGCCATTTTCTAACCAAATGGGATAGGTTATTTGAAGTACAAAAAAAGGAAATTGGCTAGGCTTAAAATGACCAGCAAGGGCAGCTAAACTAGTATTTAACTATTAACGTATAAGAAATTAAATTATTTAAAGGAGATTTTTCCTCACAAGAAGAAACTGAGACAAAACATTCCTCATATTTTCACAATTAGAACAAACTTTAACATATGATCCTGAGAATTCAAAATTCTGAAAATCAAAGTTGCAGAAGCATACACATTTTCCCATACTTATCAATAATCTTCCCATCCTTATCAGTGATATGCAGATTGGAATTAACCAGGTGTTTATAAGCCGAGGATTAAATAAAACTATAACTGCTGGATCAGGTTTGTGAAGAATGTATAGAAACTTAAAAGACTGAGGAATTTTATACATAAGGTCAGCTGGCTGACTGTCAGCTCATAGTATTTTCTCAGGGACTGAGTAGCCCTAGCGTTCTCATATTGAAAACACAGTCACATTCCAGAAACAGTCTCAGAGAAAGAGAACTCCCCACTCCCAACAGGGAAAGTCAGAAATCGAGCTCTCCTCTGAGTCTGAATCAGAAATTTGAAGAGATGCCCTGTGTCTTTTCCTTCATCCTCTTGTCCACGTTCAGAATCTTAAATCTCTTCAGGACAGGAGGTATCCCTCTTTCTTTTTAACAGAAACTATTTTGCAAGAAGGATCAATAGTCTAAATTAAATCCAGAGCCAGACCTAGTAAATTTCTCATAAGGAAATCTGAGCTGGAGTAGATATATGTTTAGTTTTCTTTTTGACAGGAAAAAAGGGGGACTTCAACTACCCGTCCATCAACTTGGAAAACTACTTATGCACCAATGCACTGGCCCAACGCTTCCTGGAATTCATCAATTCCAATGCCCTGGACCAGCTCATTCTTATCCCCACTAGAGGAAGCAACATCCTTGACCTGGTAATTACTAACATGGGCAACCATTGCTCTACACCAACAGTCAATTCCTCCTTGGTTAGATCTGACCACAAACTAATCACAATGGAAATCCACATCTCACCCACACCCTCTGCAAATGTAACCACCATGAAAAACTTCTCCAAAGCTGACTTTGGGCTCCTAAAAAACACAGGTGGTTAACTTCACAGCACCCATGCCAATGGAAAATAGGTGCATGACTGCCAAATGATACAGCAATGCACTGTACAAACATGTACATAAATGTATGGAACTAGCCATATCCAACAGAACCAAGACACTCTCCTCCAAAAAAAAGAAGCCAATCTGGTGGTCCCCTGCCATTAATAAACTCTACAAAAGAAGGAAGAAACTGTTACAGAGAAAGGTGAAGTCCCAAGACTGGAAAAACTCCCTTATTAGCCTAAGCAAAAAGTTGAGATCCCTCATCAAAACCTTTAAAGCCAGCTATGAAGGCAGAATTGTGGCAGACACTAAACACAATCACAAAGCCTTCTATAGTAATCTCCATGGCAATACCCAGTTTTTTTCTGAGTTACTGCACAATGGTACCTCCTACACTGAGCCAACAGATATTGCCATCATACTGACTGACAGATTCAGTGACAACTTTACTCCTCACCCCCCCCAAAGGACCAATAACAATACCAGAAGAATGCCAGACACCCAGCATTACTGCAGCACAGGTTAAATCTGCATTGTCCAAGGCCAAGAATACAGTTTCCATGGGACCTACCAGTATTCCTGGCTGTGTTCCACATGAACTACAAAGTGAACTGGCACCACATCTGTGCCCTGTTCACTCACAGCCTCACCTCCGGTTTTGTCCCTAAAAATGGCACACTGCTACAATCATCCCTCTCTATAAAGGGGGAGCGACTACAGACCTTGCAAACTATCTCCCCATTAGCCTGACGAGTCTGATATGTAAGGCTATAGACCATTTCATCATGGACCTAATTAAAAAAGGATACAGGTACTCTCCAAACTTTAGATCCCATGCAATTTGGTTTTGTGAAAGGTAGATCATGTCTGCTCAACCTGGTTGACTTCTTTGAGTCAGTCACCAGAGCTGTGGATGAGGTTAAGGCAGTTCATACAGCCTGTCTTGATCTGGCCAAGGCCTTTGATAGCATTCCTCACACAGGAATTATTGATAAACTCACCAAACTTGGCATCCACCCCTATATCACTAGGTGGGTTGCAAATTATCCATAGATAAAATGGTTTTCAGTTACTTTAAACAACTTGTAACCTGACAGAAAAGAGAGCATTCCCATTTAAAAGTACAGTAAGCCTTGTGACAGTCCATTAAAACACAAACTCCTAGGTTTAAAATAACTTTCCTGAAGAGTTCTTGCCTGTGCACAATGAATCCTCAAGACCAGAAAGGAAATAAAACTGGTGAGGTACAAATGAAATTCAGAAGTGCAATATGAGGATTGTAAATGGAGCATAAATACCAGTGGAACTCATTTTGTTTACTGTAGATGAGAGGATGATGATGATGATGGGGGAATACGGTAAAAGTATCATAGAGAGAGTACTGTGGTAGATCTATGAAGTGTAACATCAAAGGAGCAGGTGGATTATAGATCCACTGTAGCTTCCATCAAGAGATGAAACAGATGGTGTAGAGGAGAGGTAAATGAGGCAGCAGCAGTACAGTGTCACATAATCAAAATGGCCGATGAGATGCTCAAACCCAGTCTTGTTCTGACATCCTGCAAATGTATGGGAAGGTAACTGTGATAGCTACAGGCCCATTTTAAGTCTGCCACTCTTCTTCAAAATGCTGAAAATATACTTCCCCTATGAACAATCAAGATATGATTGCTCAGAAAAAAGCTGATTGATCTAAAATGACTGGGAACACAGCTACCCACAAATCACTTGCACAGATCCGAATGTTTGCAGGGATCAAGTGCCCTTTCAGTATCCACACTCACCTAGCATATTTTAATACTCTTTCTCTCTCTCTGCAGCAGCACAACAATGGAGAAAAGAAAAATTCCCACACCATCCACTTGCAAAGGATAAAAATACAGACAGAAGTAAATTCAAACAATTGTGTTCAGGCTATAAGTCACATGTAGGAAAACTAAAAAAAAATCAATACAAAATGAAAATTTCAAAACATTACTGATTACGACCTATTAAATTACAAACAGTACCGTTTAGATGATGCCTTAATGTATCCAGTGCTTTACTGACACAGATTAAATACATTTCTAGCAATGAAGATAACAATATAATACCCAGTGGCATGGAAATCTAAAGAAGGAAATTCATGATGTTTCACCCAGTGCTCTGACAAGATTGTTTCAAGTACAACTCAAGTCAGTCCCAGTTGAACTGATTTACTACTTATCTAGTTGACAGGTGACTTGGAATACTTCTCAATATCCTCTACCTAACCACTTCTGTTAGGAAGAGAAGTGTTCCATATATGTTTTATTATATCAGTGTTATTCTCAATGTTTTTTACTAACAATAGATCATCCTGACTTACACACTATCTTCTATGTGCATAAACTGATACTTTCTAAAGGTCACATAGCAACATTGTGAGGCAAAATCTTAACAATAACTTCAAAATAATCATATGTTAGTTTAGTACAATAATGTACTGATTAAATCAAGAAAAACTAAAGCAGGATTTTTTTTTTTAAAATTGTAAGCTTGCAGAATCTTTCCCAGTCAGGCACGTCATATATTTCAAGTAATTTTGCATTTGAGATAGTGAAATAGTTCAAACATTTTGGAATATGTGTAGTTGAAATCCATTGTTTTCTTTTTTCTAACAATGTTTTTTTATTTTAATAAGAACAATAAAATAACATTATATTTACAATCATAACAGCAAAAAAGAAAGAAGTCCCTCCTTGTTTGTTCGATACCACAGACCACGACATGTTGTCTGTGATGGATGTCGATGATGCCCTGAGAAGAAACTTGTTGTGGGCCTGTAGGGATAGAAGTACAGCCTCATCTCCTCACAATGTGGAAGCTATAATCAACGCCCAGAACAAAATGATGCATTTATATATACATTCAGAAAATCAACTAAAATTTCTGCAATAAAGAATGCAACTTTTCCCAATCAATTAATGTATGTGCTGAATTTTTCTCTCTCAGCTTTATACTAGTAATTTCTTTATCACACAGTGACTTGGCTAAATAAATGAATTCATTGTTAAAGGAGCGAGGGGAGTTGTTTTTCCAATTTTTTGCTTTGACTTTTCTTCCAACTGCAAGGATTGACTATAGTATATGTACTTGAGTTTTGGGTATAACCTCTGGAATTGGCACATTAAATAAGACAAGAGAATCAGAGATTATACACTTATCATTCCACAGTGCATTACAGCAGTTTCTAAATTCACTCCAAAATAAAGATAACATCTTACAAGTAACAATCATTTGATACCAATCAGCATTTTCTGCATTGCATCTCTAACATTTCATATCCTTTGTTTTACAAATCTTGGCAATTCTTTACAGTGTCAAGTAACACTATGGAGAAATTTCCAGGTATATATTTTCCAATAGGAGGAGATTGTTGTTTTCCCTATTGAAGAGTTTTTTATTACTGATAGTAAATTCTTGTTTATTTTAGTACAGTAGTTCCAGTATGAGGTGGGGCGGTGGCGGTGGTGCAGCGGTTAGCATTGCCACCTCATAGCAAGAGGTTCTCTGGTTTCATTCTCGGCCAGGGTGCCTTCTGTGCGGAGTCTGCATGTCCTCCCTGTGGTCATGTGGGTTTCCTCCGTGTGCTCCGGTTTCCTCCCACATCCCAAAGACATCCTGTAGGTGGATTGGACACTCTAAAGTGGCCCTAGGTGTGAGTGTGTGCATGTGTGTGCCTTCTGTGGAAGGTTGGGTGCTGGGCAGGCAACTCAACACTGTAAAACTCCACTGCCAATCATGAGGGGACAGGTGATCTGCTGTGGTGACCCCTAACTGGGAAAAGCCGAAAGAAGAAGAAGTTCTAGTATGAGGCATCTGTGAAATTAAAGTCTGATCTAATAGTAAAATCATAGAAATGAATGAGGTGCATCTTAAACAGCCATTAGTAATATTATACATTAATTCCAAAATTCTAGGTGTATTATTTCCATGAGTTTTATTGTAAAAAAAATCCATATACTTGTATATCAAACCAATTACTATTACTTAAACTATACCTGGCAATTAAATAATTAAGTGAATTAATTTTGTTTGTGGACAAAAACTGAGTCCAGTAAAGTAAATTTCCCTCTTTAAATTCACACATTTTATTAATATTAAAGGAGATTAAATATTCATTGGTGTAAGCAATTGGAAAAAAAGATATTAATAGGTTTTTGATTAAATGGTTAGACTGGGTAAATCTTTAAAAGTTCATTAGTATGTGGTTAATAAAACAGCAGGATTTTAATTTATGTTTGTTGCCTTGTGTGTATATTTTTAATGATCATATAAAGATATTTCTATCTAGTTTAATAAGAGGTTCAAGTAGTGTTTTATTAGTAAATAAGATTCTTTTGTGTATTAATTTCCAATAAGAAGTGTAAGAGGAACTTATCCATAAGAAAATCATAATAAAGATAGCAGCATTTAAGTAAAAAAATCAATATTTGGCAAACTAATGCCTCCTTGTTCCCAACTTGCAGTATGTCATTGTAAAGATATCCTGGGTTTTTTGGGGTGCCAAAGAAATTTTAATAAAATATTATTAAACTTTTTTACAATTTTCTTAAGTGGTGGAATAATCAAAGACTGGCTAATGTATGGGATTTTAGATAGTAATATCATTTTAATTACCATTAGTCAATCTTCAAATGTAAAAAAATAATCTATTTCAAATATTTATAATATTGGTAATTGAGCTTATTAAGTTTTTGTAGTTTATAGAGGTTTAAGATTTGGATTAATGAATATACCCAGGTATTTAATTTGTGTAGAATCCCAGTCAAAATGCTTGCAGTTTCTCATTCTGTTAGTGACAGTCTTGTTTATTAATAGGGTTTGGGATTTGTTATAACTGAATTTTAAATCTGATAGGTTTTCAAATACCTCTACGGTATTAAGTAGGTAATCTAAAGATGTCTCAATATTGTATAATAGATCATCAGCAAATAGTTGTATCTTTGGGGATAGGTCATTATTTAGTTCATATCCTTTAATATGTGAAATATTTCTAATATAATTAGCCAGGGATTCTACTGATAGGGTGAAAATTGGGGTGGAGGGAACAGGACAACCTTGTTTAGTACCTTTTGAAACTTTAAAAGGAGATGATAAAAGGAACCTATTTTTATAAAAGAAATGGAGACTTCATAAAGCTTTTTGATTAAATTTAGGAAATCTGAGGAGAATTTGTATTGTAATGTTCTAAATAAGTAAGACTAATTAAGAGAATCAAATACTTTATCTGTATTAAAGCTCATCATGGTCAGTTCATTTTCTTTTTATTTTCTATGTTTATTAAGGATAGAAGTCTTACTATATTATCTTAAATATTCCTATTTTTTATAAATCCTGTCTGACTGTCTTCTATCAAGCTAGGAATAATGGAATTAAGTCTCTTTGCTATTGTGGACATAAAAAATGTATAATCTATATTTAAGAGTGAGATAGGTCTATAAGATTAACAAAAAGTAGGTCCTTTATCAGGTTTCAATATAGGTGAGACAAGTAAATGAGTATTTCCATGAAGGTGGGATAATAAACTTAGCATTTATCACAATTTTGAATGTGCTATCTGGTAGGATTTTGTATATTTCACAAATTAGGCCATCTAACCCTGGTGCTTTATTAGTTTTTAGTTTACTTATTTGGTCTTTTAATTCTTTAAAAGTAAAAGGTTTGCCAATTTTGGCAACATTATTAGGAGACAGGGTCTTTGAAACATTGTCTTTTACAAAAATGTCAAGAGTTCTGCTATCATTTACAACTGGTTTAGAAGTATTCATATTCTAATGTTTCCTAAAATAATATAGGAATGTTGTCTGTTGCTATTATTTTTTTCTTGTTATCTATATATATGATTTCGTTTATATGATTTTTTTTTTCATTTAAGCATTTTGACCTTTACTGCAATTTTGTGTAAGCTTTTATGATTAATAGAGTATGAATATAATTTAATTTGTTCTAAGTTTATAGAATTTTTTTTGGTGTAGAATATCTTGATATTCTTTATTTAGTTTATTTATTTATTTTAGTTGGGTTATTTGGTCATTGGGTGAAATATTCCATTTTAAACTATCTAATTCTTTCTGAATATCATTTCATTTTTTTGCCCCATTCTTTTCTTTTTTGTAAGTACTGATTTGTGATCTTTCCATATAACACAACTTTTAAGGTATTCCATAATACTGTATCAGACACCTCTCCATTGTTATTTATTTCTACAAATTGATTTATTTCTGTTAGCATCCAGTCTTGAAAACTTTTTATTTTTGTAATAAAGGCTAGTATTTTTTGCCAAAAATTTAAAGTCTCAGAATGCAGAGTTATGTTGAATATAATAGCATTGTCATCAGATAAGGGGCTGGATATTAAATGTACATTTTCTATTTTTGAGAGTAGAGAGCTTGATACTAGAATGTTGTCAATATTAGTTTGTGTCCCAAACCTGTATAAGTAGTGGGAGAATTTTAGAGAACAGGGTAGCTTTATATGATAAATATCCTTTAAATTTCTTGAATTAATATAGTTTTTAAGTGTCTTGAGACAGGGAACATTCTGAAAGATTTAGTATTCATTGTTTCACTAGGAGAAAGAAGGCAATTAAAATATCCTGCTAATATCATCTCACCCCTGGAGTGTAGGGTTATTATGTCTAAGTATTTCCTTACCATTTCTGCACCAATTCTGGGGATCCAATAAGACTTTATAAGAGAATAATACTTTTTCTCATGTTTCATTACTGCAAAGGCTAGCATTCCATCATTATCTGTATATGGTCTATGATTTCAGGGAATCTCAGGCCTTTTTTTCAAAGAATTAATATACCACTTGATTTATATACTACATATCCTACGACAATAGGCATTTAACTTTTAGTACTAAATTTACTGATGTAATATTACTTCCTACTATCAATCAAAATAAAGTTTTTCTAGGATATATTATTTGGAGGTATATATGATTACTGTACATATAATATATAGTATAACATCTCTAATGGATCATTTAAAATGGGTAAATGAAGGACGTAAAGTTCTAAGGTTTATATATATAAATATCTCTAGAGCTAGTAATTACATTCTCTTGATCTATAAGTACATAAAGTGTAGCTGGATTGTGAATTACAACATGTACCATATTGTAATTTCAATAGATTACATGCAAATTTCAATAGCATTTCAATAACTTCACATTCTAAGGTGTTTCTTAAATTACAGTGTAGTAAAATAACTTATGTTTGACTATTGATTAGAGATGCAGAAATCCAAAATAAAGGAGTTTGGTGTACAGGATAAAAGACTTTTTTTCGTATCTCATTGCCCACGACTACCCTGACCTGAGCATCAAGGTGTTCCCAACCACAGTGACTAGTTTGGCATTTGTCATATGCAGTAAACAGAAGGATTAATTCAAGATCTGCAGTGGTAACAAAAAAATTATCTCACATTATAACAAATTGGTTACATTATATATACAAAGAACATTCAAAATAACAGGCATAGTACTGGGTTGGGCAGTTCAAGTTAATAGGCATAGTTTTGAGGAGTGCATATATTTCTAACTCATAAGTACTGTCAGTACAGTTTTGAGAAATATATAGTTCAGCCATTTCAGGTTGCATTTATGATCAATTCTGGTATTATAATATTAAAAACTCTTCTTGTCTTGCATTAATTAAATTCAAATAAGTTGCAGTGAATGTCATTCAGTTAATTTGGCTTGACCTGGAGGCTTATCCATAACTCATTACAATCCTTTTTTTTATATCGAATGACAGTTGCCTAATAATATAGCCTACAAGGATAGATCAAACTGTTGTGAAAACCTACAGACAATAGTGTAGCACAGAAACATGGCCTTGTTATAAAAGCATAGCCTGAAGATACAAGGTACCAGAAGAATTAACCACGTTTCTGGTCTGTTATGAATTTTCCTCTTTAATGGTACACTTATCGTGCTTCTATTTTTACAGAGACAGATGTATCATGCCAGCATGTGGAGCTAATTTTATTAAATATGGCACTTTGAAAGCCAGCACACCTAAATAGAGAACTTCGTATGAACACAAATTTCTTTGCTGTGACTCGAATTGTAGCCTTGTGATAAGTGTTGCCATAACAACTAATGACATCATTCCATTTGATAGCCTTAAGTAAATCCAGTTCTTAAAAGCTCCTACATTTTATTGAAATGAAAGACTGCATTTGCAGATATTCAGCTAGCATTTCATGGACTATGCTTTTATCTACATCACTGGGAGTACAGTAGTATGCCAGTTTTACTCACAGAATTTTTACAAAATATTTATCCCCTATGTAGAACCTGTTCCTCTGCATCACTGTAAAGCATAATTTTTCTTTCAATTCTTTAATAAACACGTATTACATCAAAGCAGAATTGCTGCTAGCCTTTGGTTGGCAGTATTTGCTAATGACATTTTGTGTGGAATTTCTTCTGTATACAGGAGGTTTTGACTCAAACTTGCAGTACTTGCTCCTAAACAAATGCAGCTGGAGTGCATAATGTCTTTGTTTTCTCTTTTCTTTTCTTCTTTTTATCCCCTTTTCTTTCTCCCTTTTTTCTTATTCCCTTTTTTCCTTTCTTTTTCCTTAATTCAGAGCATGTAGGACTCTGTTTCATACATTTATTAATATAAATTGAATGTTTACCATAATAATAGCTCTGCTACTTTATTTTGAACACACACACACAAAAGACACACATGTATTTGTGTGTATGTACCACCAGTTCAGTTCTAAGCTTGGGATGCCTTCTGTGTACAGTCTACATGCCATCTCTAAATCTACATGGATGTTGCTGTTTCCTCATACCTTTCAAACATATGCAGTAAGTTAATTGGCATTCTCTGACTTGCACATATGTGTGTGTATGTGTGCATGTGTGCGCATGTGCGTGTAGTGGATGGATGACTAAGACTGTGTGTTCTGTTACAGATGGGCTCCCTATCCAGAACACCTCTCAATGCCCCCTTACCCCCTGGCTGCTGGGACAACCTCCAGCATCCTCATAATCCAAAAAAGGATGAAGTAAACTATCAGAAAATGCATATACGTGTCATGTCATTCTAGTACAGAACACAACTGAATGCAGTGTAGTCGTCACAACCACACCTTGTCCCCATTAAGTAGCATCAGTGCCAAACTTTGTTTGCGTCTACACTACTCATCACATAAATGCATTCACAGCAGTAGCACATCTTGCAAGACGATGCCACTGTCTCAACCAGAAGTCAACCTCCTAACTTGAAGAGAGTCTCTACAAAGATTTTAAGACAAAACAACCATTCACATGTGTATACAAAGGGATCCGGACAGCAAGTGTCAGCAGAAGCTTCAATTAAGACTGAATAACAGTTAACTAAAATCAGTTCATTTCTGCATTATAGTATGAACGAGGAGTCCACATATGGCACGCCCAGCAAGGAACACCACATACATAAGCTACAAACAACTCTGCACTCAAAACAGCATGAGTTTCAAAAACATTACAATTAGACACTTACATACATTTTTATTGTAAAAAATATTATAGTTATTGTTTTTTTTTTCTTCCTGCAGCATTCCAGTTAGTCTAACTGGTCCAGAACTGAATAAAGGAGTTCAAAGGTTAGATGCAGCTTTCTTTATGTCATCATAGTGGATTCCGCACAAAGAAACTTCAAGGGCTCAAGCTTATTCAAAAGGACTGCAGAGGGACATTCAAGGTATGGAGTGGGAAAATCCATTTGATTGTGAAGCTCTGTACCTGTAGTGCTTGCAGATGTGTCAAGTTTACCAAGTTTTACCAGTAAACCTGTTTTTCTTTTCAAATGATGCAAAACCAAAATGCATATAAAAAGCAGCCAAGTCTGCAAATGTTTTATTTTCTACACAAGGCAGTCAGCAAAAGTCAATCAATTTATCAAGCACTACCAGGCATGCATTAAAAGCAGACTTCCACACAAATCTTCAGCATAACGTAATAAAGAACCACAGAATCTTATCCACAGATTAATTAGTGAGCGATATATTAACTATCCCATAAAAAGGTCCTTCTGTGCATAGACAAAGCTGTACTATCAAAGTCATAACATACACTATTAAAGCCACTTTTTCTATCTTATTACCATTAAGTATTAAAGGGCCAGTATAGAGTTTTGCTAATTATGGTTGGTGGTATTTACTGATTATATGGCAACATCATATTTTCTAAAGCTTATTCTATTCAGTTAATTAAACCCTTTATGCTTCTTATTAATGAATTGTAATACAAGGTTAATAAAGTTATTAAAGTTGACTAAATCATAAGAAACATAGTGTTTTACCTTGGTTTCCTGAGTAGATGTTCCTAGGAGATATAAAATAATAATTTGTTAAAAATATAAGAGAATTAAATACGAATTGTATTGATTTTTTGTTTCTGGATTTTTTTCTTTTTCTTCACAGACCAGTCAGGTTTAGATGCTTGTCTCTTTAAAGTAGAGGTGGTATCCATTTATTCTTCTGTGCTAATTATATTTTTCTTCTTTATAAAGATGTTTATTTTCTCAAGGTTTTCGAAATGTTTTTTTCCTTCTGGAGGGCAGAGTCTTATTTTGGCAGGGTATACCAATTGTGTCTTGGTACCAGCTTGTTTTAGTGATTTAATGAGAGGGATGAAAGCTTTTCTTTTTGATATGACAGCTGAGGAGTAATCATTGTCAAATCTAATTATGTGGTCATTTCTTTTCAAAGGAGAAAGAGCCCAAGCAGATTTTAAGACAAGATTTTTGTCTTGGCTGGATATGAATTTTACAATGATTGACCTTGGATGAATATTTTTGCTGTTAGAAGAAATTGTAGGTAAAGATCTGTGAGCTCTTTCGATATCAAAAGAAAGAGCCTCCGGTAGGTTTAAAGTTTTGGGAAGCCAAGTAGTTAAACAATTCACGGCATTGTCTCCTTCCATTCCTTCTCGTATGCCATAGATTCTGATGTTACTGATTCTAGACCAGTTTTCTAAATCATCAGTTTCGTTGATAAGTCTAGTATTTTGTTGCAGAAGGAATTCAAATGTTTTTTTTCCTTCTACTAGTCTACAGACAATGTAGGAAACTGACTCTTCTAGTGCTGTTATTTGAAATTTCTGTTGTTTTAAAATGTCACTTAATAGTTCAATCTGCTTAGTTGAATCTTCTTTAATCTGTGGGAAACACATTTTAGCTTTGGATCTGATTTTGCAAACAACTGGTTATTGTACTTGCGATACCTTGATGAAGTTTTTATTTTATGAAAGGGACAATTTGTAGTAGCTGGCATTTTACCTATAGTAAAAAAAAGAGCATGCAGGAGTGTAAATTCCACTAGTAACATAACCAAGAATATCCATCCTTATGTAGGTCTGAAAGAATTTTAAATCGGGACAGGAACAGACAGAATTTTTTAGGGAGACAACAGACGCCGAGAGGGAAGTCCCAGGAGGTTCTGGAACAAGAACCACAACAGATACTGAGTAATAAAATACCCCCTAGTGGCGTTATTTCCAGTTTCAATGGCAAACTTTTGAGCTTAAATGGTTTCAATATTTTTAATTACACAGAACAACCCATTACGGCTACTCATTTTTCTTTATTTGAAAAAGGACTTAAATTTGTTCCTGCTAGGAAGCCAAACATAGCGGGGGTTATGACTGAACTGAAATTTTATATTAGAAAGCTCAACCTGCATTTATTTTTTCAAGACACAGGGAAACAATCTGGTTATTTTCCCAGTAGGTTTAGGAAAAGAAATTTGTTAACCCCCTTTGCACCTTGTTTTAGCTCATTATGAGCAAGTTTGCACTAGGGAAATATTTTATGAATTTCACAGCCACAGAGAAAAAGTTTTACAACCTTAGCAAGGATGAAGCGACACTCCTTAACCAGTTAAAAGGTACTGACACTATGTCTTGACAAGGGGAGGGGGGAGTAGTCCTGGCAGACAAAATTGATTATGTCAATGACATCACCAATATGATGCATGACACTGACAAGTACGAGGTGGCCTCTTTGAATGAAATTAACATTTCCCATAGAAGGGTACAGTTGTTTTTGGAAGACAGTTTATTACAGGGGGGTGATTAACGAAGAGTTGTTTAATTTCTTACAGAATAAACATCCTTACACCCCCAGTGTCTTCGGCATAAGTAAAGTACATAAAAATGTGTTACCACCCCCCCCCTTATAGACACAGTGGCAGCACACAACAGTTCCACTTATTTGTTAGGGGTGTTTGTTGATCAGCTTCTCAAGGACACATTGTCCAGAATAGATTATATACTATCCAACTCCTGGGACTTTTTGTCCAGGATACAAAATGAATTTTTGAAGAAACTACAGGATTCTCAACTATTGATGTAGTTGATTTGTTTGGGTCCATTCCTCATGACACTGGATTTGAATTATTCCAAGAGGCTTTGTTAAAATATAGTGACTTGAATGCCAACATGATTAATCTAGTTATGGAATTAATGGAATTAGTCCTTAACAATAATTATTTTGTTTTTGAGGAAGAATATTATAGGCAGTCAAAAATGGGTGGCCATGGGGTCGAGTTGTGCCTCGATGTATGCAAACCTGGTTATAACAATGTGGGAAGAACATTTTATCTTTGGATATGATTTTTGCAAACAACTGGTTATTGTACTTGCGATACCTTGATGATGTTTTTATTTTGTGGAAGGGACAATTTGTAGTAGCTGACAATTTTTTTGACTACATCAATAATATATGTGATTATTTTAAATTTACACATACTTATGATTCCACTACTATTAATTACTTAGATGTTAACATTACTAGGGACGCAAATACGAACACATTCATATCCAAGATTTATCGCAAACCGACATACGCAAATAGTTTTTTTAAGTTACAAATGTCATCACCCCTTTTACGTCATGAAGAATCTTGTGAGAGGTCAAATGACTGGGGGGGCTCGTATGTGTTCAACCCTGGATTGTTTGAAGAGGAAACTAGGTCAGTTAACTCAAATGTTTCCTGACAGAGGTTACCCGGAGGAAAAATAAAATAAATGTTCTTCTGGTCCATTTGAAGCTCATCTCTTCCAAATGAAACCTTACATCCAAGATCCTGAACTTGAAAATTCCTCTCTTACTTTCTGATTATCCTGTATTCAGCCATCAGGATCCTCCATTCACAGTCTTCAAGACTTGAAACCTAGAAATACTACACACTAAATGCTTTAAAAGAGATGAGGCCTTCACCATGCAAGGTCCAAGAATCTGAAATTCTATACTACATTGCATTCAAACTTACAAGAACACATGGAAACTTATCAGTGTTACTATGATCACCCCATACAGCATAACAAAAGTAAAGTTGACAAAGAGAAGGGTCAACTTTTGTCAAAATATCAAACAAGCATTTTAGTGGGTGGTAAGCCTACCTTTACCTCCACATTGAGAGTGAATACCCCATACCCCCATTTCTCTAAACATACTCACTCTAAAATTACCCAGCCTTATACGTAAATAGAAACCATCCTTAATTCTAAAGTTCTGTGACCTTAAGCTAGTAAAGCTGCAATATGTGACTAAAATAGGTTCAACTTAATTAAAGTTAACCATTACTGTTCCAGCCAAAGAACCATAAAAAATGAATGCATGCCACTACATTATCTCAAAGACAAAGCAGTATAAACTTGCTGTAAATCATCCAGTTAAAGTTGTTCTATTAACTTTGTAATCCTTTAGAATTTAAATAAACACTTGTAATCTAAATACTGACTTTATTGCTATGTTGCTTACCAGAGTGATTCACAGAACCTCTCACCACCACCATTCTTTGTTAGACACAATATCTCTGTCAAAGTCATCAGGACCACTTTTTGAAGTTCTTGTTAGCACCTGTACTTACAGATTACTGTAGCAGCCTGCTTTTCCTTTTCTCCAAGAATTCAAAACGAAACATCCAAATGTGAGTATCATCACATGGTCAGAAAAAGAAACGTACTACTTTTTTCTACTAAAGATGCCATTAGGGATGCGGGCTCCCCATGGCATTAATGTAAAAACATGCATGACATGGAACAATGCATTTTGCTAGGCAGGAGTGATGATAATATCATTTGTATGCCTTTATGTTTGCATTGTAACATTCAGATTACATTTTATTTAAGCCTGGCCTAGTCTGAAGTATCCATGTTTCATCTACAGTTATTTATCTTTTGAATCTCTGCAGGTTTATTTCTATGCTACCATTGTTATTAAACAGGTTTGGAGACTCAGATTTAAGTAGGTGGAACTTTGATTAGGGTAGTTACTTTGGAATGTATGTATTTATCATAGGTTGGGCTCTCTGGTACCAATCTGCTCATGACTTGCTCAATGAAATTCAGTGGGGCAGTTATATATTAAGTGGGAGATTATCAGTATAGTTTGCATGTGTTTTGTGGGCCTGGATAAAAAAATATGACTATGTGCCCAGAATATCCTGTGGAAAATGTTATAGCATTACACAGATCTGAGACTAATGTTGTATGCCATTTGGTCTTTGCATTTTCAGAGAAAGAGATATGCCTGCCTTCTTGGTAATAAGTGAATTCATGGTAGTTTTGGATTCCACCAAATGTATTCTTTGTCTCCTTTCCTGACACAAATGTTTATGAAAATAATTTCAAGGTACAGTAGATGTTTGGAGATTATTCAGTCTGGTTACAGAAGTACTGCATCTTTGCTGTTTGGTGACAGTATTGTACCCATAGTCTCAAGTGACAGTCATCTCCAACATACACTAGAGTAATACACTGCTGAGTGTGGAGTGGCTGGATTGAAAATTAGCACCTACAAATCAACTGCCTCTCACCAAAAAAAGAGTAGTTTACATTTTCAGATGAAAGGGGAGGAATAACCACAAATGGACAAGTTTAAGTATCGCAGGTTCTTTTTCATGAGAGGGAGGCACAGGAATAGATTGGATTGCTATATTGGAATCTGGATGTGATAAAGTGAGAGCTGAGTCATACAACAAAGCTATCAATATACTGGTCAGTCAATGGCTCCAACCTTAATTATGGTAACAAGTTTGAGTAATGACTGAAAGAATGAAAACACTGATACAAAAGGCAGAAATTGGCTTCCTTAGCAAGGATACCGGGATCAGTCTGTATCAATGGGTAAAGGGCTCAGCAAGTTAAGTGGATTGCAAAGTCAAGCCTCTGTCTTCCATGTGCATAGAATCAGCTGAGATGTATATTAAACATCTAATATTTTATATTTGTATATTAAACATCTAGTATCAAGTTTTTGCATGTTTGTAAAATTCTTATCTAACAACAATTGTATAATTTTGTATTGTAATGGTCTTGTAATGTTCTTGGTTTCCTCATAATATCATATGTGGAGCTTTTTTCCCTGGGCCTCTGCTGAAAATGGGCCCCTAGCCTAGTCGGACACTCCAGGTAATCAAATGTTAAATAAATAAAATAAATAAATAAATAAATAAAGTGAAAATGCCTACTAGGAGCCTACATTCCAAGTATACCAGGCATACCACTCTGTAAAGAGGCTCCATGCCATACCTAGTATATCTTATGGAAAGAGAGAGAGAGAGAGAGACATAAATAGAGAATACATCTTGTCTGAAAGGGCCTGAGTATCCTGCAGGATAAGTTATAGACTTGCCAGAGAAAGGGATGTGCAATCTTCCTTACTCGACTTACTTATCACCACAGTCCTTTTTACGACAGGGCATTCAGAAAATGGCTGTCTGTAATGATAGATGGAGAGACAGATGGACAGCTGGATGTATGAAGGCTTGAAGGGAAAGACAGAGAGAGAAAGAGAGAGTTGCATTTTATTATGCTGCAATTAAAAGTTTCTTTCTTTGAATTACTTTGTCTTGACCTCCATTGCCAAAGTGCTTAATGTATCTTACCACTAGCTAATGAATTGGTAGAAATAAATGCGCATTTTGTACTGGTGTTCAGATTTTACCATACAAGAAAGTGAAGGCTTGTAATTGTCTGTGGGCATCTACAAGATCTAAACTAATAGTATAAACCTTGAGAGAACCTGAATGGTTACAAACTGAAG
Organism: Protopterus annectens; assembly: GCF_019279795.1. Lineage (NCBI taxonomy): Eukaryota > Metazoa > Chordata > Ceratodontiformes > Protopteridae > Protopterus > Protopterus annectens. The sequence goes on from NC_056737.1 coordinate 410,231,243, forward strand.
GGTTATTATCTTTAATACACAGTAATACAAAAGTGATAATTCACAATAATTTAGTTGACCTGTTTATGCACCCTGTATAATGGAAATGAAATCATGGATAGGAAATTTAACTGTATGGCCTAAACATTTGACCTGACTCACTAGATTTTATTATTGTTAGCTTCACTCTTTCTAATATACTGGTTCTCATTTCTTAAGATAACTGTTGTGACCTCCTTAAATTGCTCTTTTCTCTCACTTCTTCCCATCTCACCAAATGTAATCAACTGGATTTTGGGGAGGCCCTAATTCTCCCATTTCTGCCTCAACTACACCCACATCCCACATGTTTATAGTCACTGCTCTGATAAAATTACACTCTGCCCTCTGTTCCCTATCTTTTCCCCATTCCATTGCATTTCCAAGTAATACTTTTACCATGTTTCTCCTTGTGAACATTCTTGACTAGACACCCCCCTCTAAAACATTCATTCCAACTGGACTGATATTAGCGCCATCTCTTCCTACCTCCTTCAGGCTGATGCAGATTCTATAAAACTCCTCTACCCACTCAAAGCACTAGTATGGAAAAACATGGTTAAACTTGTTAGTATTCAAATATGCTTCCCTGACCTCTTTCACCACCTTAAAAATGTTTATGAGACATTCTTTTCTCTGTCTAATTCAACACCCATAGTATTGCATTTGTCATTCATTTTGTTTGATTATCTTAAAATCTTTGTGTATATCCTACAGTTGTTGTTTATTTACTGAACTACTGTGTTATTTATTCATCTTGAAGTCTATGTAAAAATCATTGATTTGTATCCAGTTATCACCACTTCCAAATCACAGCTTACCACAAAGCTCTTGTAAAACCTCCTTCCCTATAGACCTTCCATTCTGTTTTCCTTCCAATTACACCAGATATTTTCAATCTTGATGGGAAAAGTTGGATACTTTCAAAGGAATGACTTAAATATTAACACAAGTTATTTAAAACCTGAACTGTCGTCATATACAGCCTAAGTCTGCACCGATCCACTTTCCAATTCAGGGTTCTCTAGTTGTTACCAAATTCATTGTAAACCTCACTAACAGTAACATTTAACAGATTGAATTCTGGTTTCTTAGATACAGACAATACATTGTTGGCTTGCCAAAAACCTGGTTAAAAGAAATGCCTCATCTACTGAATTGTAAAGTGATTACTGCACATCCTTTAGCTATGACAGATCAGATGATAAGAATGGGAGTAGGGTGTACAGCTAACCAAGGAACATTGAGATTCTACATTTACTGAGAAAACTAATTCTCAACACCTGTATGAACCCAAATGAATACAATCTAAAACTTCTCTTGGTGCTAATACCACAATTCTTATGAATGTTTATCTCCTCAGTTCTTGCACCCTCAAACTCTCTTATGTTCCTTAAAAGACTTGGAAAGTAAGAATACCACAGGCATACTACACATTCAAAAGGATAACCTTCCATGTCCTCTTAATGATATTGTGGAAGGCTGCCTAGCAAACCTGTACTTACAGCAAGTGGTAGATAGTAAGCCCCAAGTCCATAAATTGATAATCATTCCTTCACTGATCTGGACACTATGACCAATATCACCTCATTTCTTAATTTCTAAGTCCTCCCTGCTACACTGAGTGACCATTTCTAGTAATGTTTCTCTGGTCTAGTAACAATCCTAGAATCCCAATCCTAACAATCTCAACCAGCATAAGATTAAAAAAAACTTAACCACCTTTGAGCATAAACAGAGTGACTAGTCTGCTGTAATTAATATTAAAATGTATATTCCTTAATAGAAAATATGTAAACATACTACTGAAGTTGTCTGGTACATGTTTTTCCTTAGATTACTAGGCTTGTTAGAATAATTAACTTTCCACTGGATGATCACCGAATTACTGCTCTTCAAAAGTTATGTGATTACATTTGACAGCACAGGAAAAAAGTTTAGCTCTTTTCCTGTTTATAATTGATGTGTCACATGACGAAATTTATAAAACAGCCATTTAAGGCACAAAATAACTTATTTCCTGTGCTCTTAAAAACCTAATGACATTTGGAAGAAAATAAATAAGGTCACTAGTAAATATATTTCCTAAAGCACCCCACATAGGATAGCTGAGTCTTCTCTTAATGTGTCTCACTGCTTCTATTAAGAGTTTAGTTTCAGGTGTGATGTGCATATGTCCATTTTTTAATTATCCCATCTCAGCCTGTTTTCTCTCTTTTACTTTAAGAAATTTGCTTGTCACAGAAATCTCAAATTTGCTCATTGAGAATCTCTGCACATGGCAGTTTTGATACTTACAAACTTCATCTCAGTTTCTTAAATAAAATTCTGGAGTACACATATTGTGAAGTCACTAATGCATGTCTAACTATGACTGTATATTCTACCATTCTGTTGTTTTAAGCTTCACTTTAAATTTATCAAAGCCTATAGTCCATGTACAATGAAGCTGTTAATGCACCCCTATAATTATGCACTCCACTAATCTGCCATCATCTCATGCACACAGGCCAGTTTTTTATTCCTGTAGCCAAACATTGTAGCCACACTCAGTTTTGTCATTAATAGCCAATATATCTTCTCCTTATAGAATCCAAATTCCTTGAAAAATCCATTTGTCTGCAACATACTGAGCACCTCAGCAAATATAGAAGAGTGAGTGGATGTCAACATGGCTTCAGAAGTAGACACAGTACCATGACTGCTATATGGCTCTTGACTGATTATCTACTATAAGTTAAGAATGAAGGTACACTCACAAGAGATACCTTCATTAATTTAACAAGGGCCTGTGACTTGGATAATTTTGCATCACATATTCAAGTTCTCCACCTTGGAAGACTATTACTGGAACCTTACCTTTGATTTCAAATTATCTCTGCATCCCTCCTATCATTAAAAATGTCAGTCAAATATTTCTCATGACATTTAAATGTTATAAGGCCTACAATGTGATGTGGACAAACAAAGGTTAATGACCCTGACAGACTGTCATACTTCATGAAACCATGGGTAGAGTATAGTTGCCGACAGGATGTGGCTGCACCAAGGTATGCTCCTTTTACCATCCACACTGTACCACTACATACCAACTAAATTCTACCAAGTAGCATTTAAATGTTATGAGGTCTACAGAGTGATGTGGGGATTATTCTTTGAACTGTGTGCAGAAGTAGGCTGTGCACCATCTGTGAGTTTATTCTGTTAAATTTTGAACCTGCCATTCTATGAAGTGTCCAAAAGAATTTTCTAATGTAATTCCAAAAGGCTGCTACTTCCATTTTTTTAACAATGAGAGTCTTTGGGGCCTAGACAAAACAGACACTTAATGTGCAAGTCTTTGTATGGAATTTGTCTACTGCACTCACACTCAGTCCTCCTAGCTGACATCTAACAAATATTAGCAAAACAGGCAAGAAAATAAAAGGTTTTCCAATGAGGAAGTTATCTGAGCTGAAAAGCAAAGGTATGGTACCTAGAAAACACACAATTATAGGCCTTTGGGTTCAATGACTTGCATTCAAGCTGGAGATGAGATCGTCTAAGGATCTTGTTTGGTTGAGGTCATCATCTGTATGAAGGTAAAGCTTTGGTACCCCAGCTGGACTTCAGTGAGCTACAACCCCATCTGTTAAGAATACTGCAATAGTGATTAGTAGGATATCTACTGTTGTACTTTCTTATCAGACCATCGCAGAAAAGGGGTTTTAATTTCCAGGTGAACTTCCCAGGCAAACAAATGTAAATAAATAAATATGTTGTTATCACTGAAAGTAAAGCCAGAAGCCATGTTTATGATGGATAATCACTTCTGATAGGAGGAATATAGTTTGCATTGCAGAAAGACTGGTTTACTACTGGCTAATATTTTTTTTAAGATCAGACACCATTAAACAAGAAGGCAACCAAGGTGAACTCCAAACTGCACTTTATTGTTAAAAACACTTCCAGCAGTTAAGCGCTTTCATCCCAAATGGGACTTCCTCAGAACTACTGTGCCTGTAACTTCTTACACTTAAATACACTAATAAAGTCACATGACAGCTTGATTAATTAAACATTTAAAGTAAAATGAACTTTAAAATATAAACACTGAAAATCACCATCTACATATCAACATTCCAAACTTTTAAGTTTGAGTACTGGAACAACAGAACAAGTTTCATTTAAACCAGGAGCAACTTGGGCATTCAGACTAAGATGCCACATAAGTTCTCTAACTAGCAGGTGGTCCTCTATAACCCTACCCCTCACATCTCTTTGTAACTGCTCCACTATGGTATATCTAAAAAAATGGGAAGGGAAATCCTTAACATATGCATTACACTCTTTACCCTTTTTGAGGTCCCTTTCATGTCCATAGATTCTATCCTTCACCTTTCAAATAGTTTTACCAATATAAAAAGCAGGGCACAACTGGTACCACGCTGCATAAATAGCCCAGTTAGTTTCACAATTATACGTTCCCTTAACTCTAACCAACTGCCCATTCAAGGTGACCATGTCACCTACCGAAATGTATTTACACATCTTACGATGGCCACATTTAGACATACCAAATTTGGTTCTAGTGGTACCATCCCATTCATTATAACTAAGTCCTCTTTCCATCAAGTTCTTAAAGCAGGTATTTTGCCTGTAAACTATCACAAGATTGTCCCCCAACAGTTTATGTAAATTGGTGTTAGATGTAATAACAAACCAATTGTTTTTAAAACTTCCTATACTATAAGAATCCAATGTGAAGGTCAAAACACATGGTTTTGAAAAATCTTTTTTGCTCGGCACATCATTATTGATACTACCATCACCTTCACATATCCCATTACCTGTATAATTCAATAGTGGGCAATGCACTTTCCTAAACCTCTTGTCAACCACCTCATCTTTTATTGGTAATAAAAATTCTATAGAGTACTCCCGCTTAACAAATAGTTCTAACAGTTTATCACATTCAACATAAAATACGCCATCATCTGATACCATCCTAGCAAGTCTCATCAGTTGGCCTTTCACCACTGTTTTTTTCTGGAATTTGGGATCACAACTTTGGAAATGTAAATGACTTTTAGAAAATGTGGGTTTACGATGGATGTTTGACACAAAACAATTTCTCTCATAATTTTTAGTGATTTCCACATCCAATAATGTCATACTATCATGATCCAGTGAACGTACAAATCTCAAAAAAGATTTAGTTGTATTACTATAATTCAAAAATTCTATCAATCTGTTCTAATTATCATTCCACACTATAAATATATCGTCCAAAAAGTGGGTATAAAAATAAAAAACTGTTATTGACTGGAGTGTTAAACACAAAATTCTTCTCCCAATAGGCCATTACAAAATTGACAAAACTGGGAGCATATGTTGCCCCCATTGCCACTCAATTTGCTTGCTTAAATAGTTGACCTTCAATAAACAAAAGATTATTAGAAAGTACCATATCCATGAGACTAACCAAAACATTAATATGGTCCTGTGGTAACATTTGTAGATCACCCAAGATTTCTTCAAATCACCATAACCCTTCATTATGGGGAATAACTGAATACAAATTACAAACATCAATTGTGACCAACAGACTATCCTTGTTAAATGTTACATTGGATAGTTTGCTCAAAAAGTCCCAAGAATCACGACAAATCTGTGAAATGGAAGCTACAGACTGTTTCAACCAATTGTCAACATACTTAGCAATATAATATGTTTTAGTCCTATTACCATCAACAATTGGTCTAAGTGGTGAGTCAGCTTTGCTTTTATGGATTTTTGGAATGCCAAAAATCCCAGCAGTGACTAGACAATTATTATATAAGAAATCATATTCATCCCTGTTGATTTGACCCTGCATGAACTTGTCATATAATTCCACATCCGATTTAGTATATGCAATATGCAGTTCGTTCTTAGAAATTTCAACATAGACATTAGTAAATAATAATACATTCATTCTGTTGTTATAATTCAGTGTCCATAATCACCACCCCACCCCCTTTATCAGGGTTCATGATTCCAAGTCTTTTATCATTCACAATGTCCCATAGAATGTTCCTTTCTTCCTTACTCAAATTGTAGTATTGTCTTTTTAAGGGTCACGAACAACATTCTGAATGTCACATAACTGTTCAAACATAGATAATGCACCATTCAATGGTGGATTAAAGGTACTAGAGCTTTTGAAAGTACTATCATGTGTATGTTTATTTCTATAGGTTTCGTTCCCCCAAATCAAATAGTTACATTAAGTTTCTGAATTAACAATTTTAAATCTAACAAAGTTTGTCCAACCTTAGCCCTTGCCGTGGGTACAAAATTGAAACCCTTTGCAACTAGGTCGGCATGGGCTACATTAAATTCTCTACAAGTAAAATTGTAAATAGTAAAGTCATTATCAATGTTCAGTACCTTTCTAACAAAGTCACCATTGTCAACTTCAATATGGTCAGGAAAACACTCTGAGTTGTTTAACGTTTCCGTCTTGTTCCATTCTTCTTGTTGAAATAAGTCTTTGGCTTGGCTCCCTGCTGCTGGTATAAATCCTTAGAATTAAGACATTTTAGTTTGATCCAGCATTTTGCATTTGAATTCTCTTGGATCTTCTCAATTCCCCATAGTCAAGCCTTCCGTTGTTAACCGGAACCTGGTCAGATGCCTCTGTAGCTTCCTCAACATTTTCTGTTGGCTGTTGCCATGAGACACTAAGGCATACCCTTTTACTATCGGTTGGGTCTGGATAAGCATAACCATTCTTATAAGCAGCAGAATCATGCTGGAATTTTTTCTGCTTTCTAGCAATGTTAATCTCACAGTCACCATCCACTTTATTGAATATATTCATATAATTAGTTTTGTAATGATCAAACAACAAGTCATGAGTAATGTCAGTGCCTGTCTAATTCTGCTGACAGGCTTTAAATAAATTTGTCATTGTTTTTAATCAAATGATCAACCAGTTTACATCCAGCTCTGTTAAATAGATTGACCAATGTTGTGTAAAATTCAGTACCCTTTACAATTCCATTCAGAAATTTCCAAAACTGGAGTCCTTTAGGTACATATTCATTCTGTAAACACTCACGTAAATATGCATTATCAAGTTGAAGTCTCCTAAAATATCCAAGCTTTAACTCAAATGTGTGTAACTAGTCATTCAATGAACTATTAGCAGCACTCAGAGATGTCCTAGATTCAGCATTAGGGTTTCGTAACTCAAACTTATTAATCTTCCATGTTTGAAAATCAAATTCATTTGGATTTCCTGGTATCTGCATACTATGGTTCAGGCTCAACTGTGCAGGTGTCCTTTGTGTTAGAGGAATACTAAAACTGCTCTCACTATTAGAAATAGGTCCATGAGCCTCTCATTGAGAAAAAACTGTCCCTTTGTTCCTGTGTTGGAATTGCTGGTCCATTTGAACCATAAGTGCAGTCAAATCGCCAATGGAAGTTGCTCATCCACCAATAAGCTCAGCCAGCCCACCAACGATGCCCACTCCAGAAGCCATACCAAAAACCGCCAACCGGAACACCACTCGACTCAGCACCATTAACCAAGAATGATGTGCCGGTCAAAAAGATTTTTAAAAAAACATGTGTTTTGACCATCACATTGGATTCTTACAGTATAGAAAGTGTTATTAAAAACAATTGGCTTGTTATTACATCTAACACAAATTTACATAAACTGTTGGGGGACAATCCTGTGATAGTTTACAGAAAAAATACCTGTTTTAAGGACTTGACGGAAAGAGGACGTAGTTATAATGAATGGGGTGGTACCATTAGAACCAAATTTGGTATGTCTAAATGTGGCCATTGTAAGATGTTTTGGTTACTGGCCACAGATTCTATTGTAACGTCTATGCTGACTGTGATACGCAGAATGTTGTTTACTTTGCTGAGTGTGTTATATGTAAATGTTACTATGCTGATAAGACAAATCATAATTTTAGAGATAGGATTAGGGAGCATGTTTGCAGCATGAATATATGTGATGATAGAAATCCACTTGGTAAGCATGTGAAAAATGAAGGTTCTGACCATGTTTTTAACTTTCTGGTACTTGACGTTCTAATGCCTAATATAAGGGTTGGTGATCTGAGAACAGGTACTGAAAACTTAGAAACTAAATGGGTTATTTTACTGCATGCAACTACTGATAAAGGGTTAAATGAAAATGTTCCATTGAAACCTGCCCTGAGGTCACATGATCTCAGGCGCTGAATTTGAGTTAATTAAATAGAGCTGTTGTGTTGCAGTCTTTAGATCTGATGAAGCATCCCTAGGTGATGCAAAAGTGTTCATCTCTCCTGTTTTGTTCTTGGTTTTTATGAGTCTTTTCAACATTTAACATTAAAGTATCTTGAAGCCATCCACCTAAGCAGACATATTTTTTATTTTTGGATTTATTTGTTTGGTCAGCTACATCTCCCTTGTCTGTTTTTTAAACATATGACTAAATGTGGCCATTGTAAGATGTGTAAATACATTTCAATGGGTGACATGATCACCTTGAATGGACAGATGGTTAGAGTTAAGGGATAGTATAATTGTAAAACTAACTGGGCTATTTATGCAGCATGGTGCCAGTTATGCCCTGCTTTTTATATTGGTTAAACTATTTGAAAGGTGAAAGATAGAATCTATGAACATGAAAGGGACAGCAGAAAGGGTAAAGAGTCTAATGCATTCTATAGACATGTTAAGGATTTACCTTCCCATTTTTTTTAGATAAACCATAGTGGAGCAATTACAAAGAGATGTGAGGGGTAGGGTTATAGAGGACGACATGCCATTTAGAGAATTTATGTGGCAGCTTAGTCTGAACGCACAAGTTGCTCCTGGTTTAAATGAAGCTTGTTCTGTTATTCCGGTACTAAAACTTAAAAGTTTGGAATGTTGATATCTAGCTATACATCTATTTTTTATTTTTTAACATTCATGATATTATGTTCTTTAAAATGGTGATTTTCAGTGTTTATATTCTAAAGTTCATTTTACTTTAAATTCTTAACTAATTGAACTGGCATGTGACTTTATTAGTGTATTTAAGTGTAGTAATTTACATGCACAGTAGTTCTGATGTCCCATTAGGGATGAAAGTGCTTAACTGTTAGAAGTGTTTTTAGTAATAAAGTGCAGTTTGGAGTTCACCTTGGTTGCCTTCTTGGTTAATGGTGTTTGAGTTGAGTGGTATTCCAGTTGGATGTTTTAAGATCAGGATAACTGACTGGGATTCATGCATGACTTATGGCAAGTGTAAGGGATTTGGCACTTGATCTAAGACACATAGTGTAGTACAGAAACACGAATTATCTAGCAGTTTCATTGCCAAGGGTGCCTTCCATTGGCTACATTGTGGATCCCCAGCAAATGAGTTATACAATAATGCAAATTGCCATGCAAACTGCCATCCCTTTGATGCTAATGTACCCATCATTTACAATTCTGAATATCTGCAGATGGCACACTATGGCAGTTATATAGTAACATATTCAGTGTAAACGTAGTGTAATTTGACCTTTACAGCATAGTTCTGTTTGGCAATTGAGACTGGAAATAGGAGTACATAAGCATTCACTAGTTGTTGCACACATAGTAGAAATCTAAAAAGCAATCAATACATCCTGTTTTCAATGTTTTGCCAAAAGACTTGCTGGAACCATATGTAGCATTTTCATAGCACAAAATCCAGATGTAACCCAAACTTCATGGAAATAGCCTATATGACCAGTTGCTGTGTACATTAATTGCTGTGTTATGCATGATATACTTCTGTGGAGGGGAAACCATAGGCTGCACCCATTGTGTTACATGGCACCAACCAAACAACACTGGTAAGGAATCAGGTTCAAATGCAGCCTCTTCTACTCCAACAGGAAATTATTTAAATCCTAAAAAGTTTGACTATCCACAATTCCAATCCATCTAGCAGACACTTTTAGTATAGCACCAGGGAAAATTTATGAATCCCAACCTTTTTTAACTATTTATTTCTCTAATTTCTGCAGTTTAAAATTATGTTATACTCAGAATAATTCTGACCATACAGATAACAGTACACTTACACATCTGAAAAGTGTCTGCTAGTCAGGTAAATGAACATGAATGTTGTAATTTTAACAATCATCCTTATGATATCCCTCTTCTTAGTAGAGATGATGCAGTTTAGAGTGTGTGACCACTGCCAGGCTACTATGATATAAGTAGAAAGAGCATGGAATATTTACTGAGGTCAGCATACAAATATATACAAGCATTTTTCTTTATGTTAACTATTAGCTACCTTGGAATTTAATAGTTCATCAGATGTCACTGATAGGAATGAGCTGCTTTTCGGATCTGATTCATCTATCTTGCTAGTGCTCCTAGCTTCAACCTCATTCAAACAAATCTCTTCTTGCCCTGTACTGATTCTAGCCTTAGATTACGATTGCTGCTTATAAAATAAGGATATGAACGTTACTCCAGCAATATAAGAAGCTGATAAGGTATATGTGAGCGAAGGGTAGAAGAGCTTCAATAGGTCTATCAGGTACCTCCTGAATAAATGCCAATTAAAATGAGGGAAGATGGTAGGGATGCTGAATTAGATGGACTAAGGATGAAAAGGTTCTAGTTTTATGGTAGGTACATAACTTCCATATCTTATTATATCCTGTCTATCCAATTTAGCTGATGAGAATGAATCACACACTACCTGATGTCCTGGGTGGAATCATTACAAGATACCCCAAAGGAGGCTCTGGATCTAGAGATTTTATCCAATTTGCAGTATTTGGCAAAGGTATGCAAAGCAGACCACATTGCTGCAGCACAAATTTCATCACCGGGGGAGTTTCTTGAGAATGCTGTAGAAGGGGATACTTTATCTGGTGGAATTAACCTTTGGTTTGAAAGACAAAGTCTTATTTATTGAAGAATATGCAAAGTATATACAGTCTGATAGCCATCTAGACAGGGTTATTTTGGAGATCTTCCAACCTGGTCTGGTGGAAACAAAGGCCTTAAACTCCTAGTTCTGTGGACCTCCTCTGCTTCTAGGGTGGTGTCCATTAAAGAAGGCTGTCTCTGCCATGGTCATCACAGCTGAAAGAGAAACAAAGGGCTGCTGTTGGTTTTTTTTTTTTTTTTTTTACACCATAGGGACTTGGACCCTTCTGATTCCTCTTATAAGATCTTTGAAGAGTCTCAAATTGGACACCTCTGTCAGACAGCATCTTTATAGGTTCATAGGTTCATACTAGGCTATCTGCCCTGGGGCAATTATAAGCCTAGCCCAATTCTGTATGGCTTACGCCACCCCTTGATTTGAGAATACTGTGCCCTTTTTAAGGTTTAGTTTACTGTGCCTCTGTCTAATAGTGACACGGGAGTAATCCCTGGGACAAACCTATGATCCCCCATCCACTTATCGAGATTCTTCTTGAAGAGATTCAGTGAGGTGCTCTGCCTCACATAAACTGGAATTCTATTCTAGAGCGAAGGGAGCCTCTGGGTTATGAACCTGTCCCTCCAGCAAGTTCTATTTATTTCTGTGATGAGGTTCAAGTCCCTCGAGCGTGTGGCTCTAAGGGATTTAGATTTACTGAGGTGGAGCATGTCCATTAATTCTGGATTTGACATAGCTTTGTATGTCAGGCATAGATCTCCTCGAAGTAGGCGGTATGCAACTGAGTAGAGCTGGAGTTTTTTTAACCGAGCAGCATATGGCATCTGTTTGAGACCCTTGATCCTCTTGGTGAGATACTTCTGGGGTCTTTCTAATTGCTGCATGTGTCGGGTAAGGTACATCCCAAAAGGGGCATTGTATTCGATGATGGGCCTGATGAGGGATGAATAAAGGGGCACGATTACCTCTCTTGATCTAGATGTAAAACCCTTCATGATGAGGTGGGCTATGTAGAAGGTCTTTCTAACCACTTTGGCAATGTGGTTTTCAAAGGAGATATTGCTATCAACTTGGGTCCCCAGGTCCCTAATAACTTTCTCTGTACTTAATGGGTTTCCACCTATGTGGTAATTTGTGGGCACATTGTTTTTGCCAAAGGGTATGACTATACATTTTTTGGCATTTAGCTTTAAACCATGGTGCTGGAACCAGTTATCTGTCTCTGTGAGACCTTTTTGAAGGATATTTGTGTCAGCTGGAGAGTTGATTATGGCACCCAGTTTGCAGTCATCTGTGAACCTGGTGAGCCATAGTCCTCCATTTGCCTGTACCTCAGAAAAGTATATACCGAACAAGAGTGGTCCCAGGACAGAACCCTGTGGGACGCCACTTGTGACCGGTTTCGAGTCTGACATGGCTCCAGCAACTCTCACTCTGTGGGTTCTGTCTTTGAGCCAGTTTGTGACTCATCTTGTGACATGGCTTTGGAGGATTTTATGAGGGATCGTAATTTTTTGCTAGTACTGATCAGAGATGCCTTCCCTATTAGGGATTTTGCTCTATCATGTAGTAGCTTCCTCCTTCTGTTGTACAGTTTATTTATGGCAGGGGTCCACCAGACTGGATGCCTGCCTTTGGATGATTGGGTTTTGGTTTTGTTTGGGATAGCATGATCCATGCATTCCTGGAGATGTTCGTAGAATGCATTTATATAGGATTCTGCAATTTGGGCTGTAGTTTCCACTGGCCCTGGGGCCTTGAAGGATTCCACTTCGGTTTTGAGAAGTGAGAAGTTCGCTTTTGAGAAGTTTTCACTGTGGTTTTCTAGACTGGGGGTGGGCATAACGGGAGGGGGGACTAGACTTTCCTTCCTTCTCACTCTTCTGCAATTGTGCTTTAACTTTAGGTCCAAATATCATAAAAGGTATTGGTGAAGGATGCTTTGAAGTTAGCCAAAATGTCACAAAAGTGAAGCCAGGCATAATGTCTCATAGTAATTTAAGCAGACAATGTTCTTGCTATTGCATTGGCCTCACTGTGTAACAGTCACAAAGGAGATGGACATGTTCAACATCATTGTCATGTGAGTCTCAATCTGTTTTCTTGACTCAGGAGTGGCTGACCCCTTCAAAGAGTCCAAACCTTGCTCTAAGTCTCTTTGGAAGTGATTTTCATGATTGATATAGTTCAATGACCTCAGGGCAAACATGTCTGAGGTGCTAGTCCCCCCTCCCGTTATGCCCATTGCTTGAAACTCCTGGTTTGGTGGATGGACAGCTGTTGTATCCTCTGACAGTCCTTCTTGGTGAGTGACTTTCATTAGTGTAGCTAGGCCAAAGCAAGATTGGAAACTGCCCGCTGGCACAAAGTGTTGGGGGGGGGGTGCCATAAGCCAATCACAAGCTCTCTTTATTGCAATACCTTCTTTGAAAAGCCAGTATTACAGTTGCAGTCAGGCCTAGGTGCTGTAGCTCTCTGTGTGATCTAAGCAGCAGCAACTGCTTGCTACATTGTACAGTTTGCTACAGTTTAAAAGAAGATTTTTTTTTAAACTAAAACATAAGCACAGTAGCATTCTGTGCAGGCAAGGTAGAAACTGTAGCAACTGTTTGCTGGGGGAGGGGGGCATGCATCTAACTGAAGCTGATCACTTTTACAGTCAATGAAGTGTTTTTTCTTTTTTGTTGCTCTTCAATGGAAGAGTGGTGGGGGCATGGAAGTAACTGTAATAAGCTGATCGCTACAAAGTAGTGATCAGCTTATTACAGTGAAGTGCTTTTTTTTATTCTTGTTGCTCTTCAATAGAGTTGGGGAGTATGGATCTAACTGCGTAGCAATTGACTTACTACAGAGAAGTGCATTAAGAGCTGTGGTGGGTGTGGATAATATAGTGATCGTCTTAATAAAGTAAAGTGCTTTTTCTTTTGCTCTTCACTTAAAAGCTGAGGGGATGGGGTGTTGGTTCAAGGTACTGACACAGGGTTCTAGTTCAGCCAGCCATGCTTCTGCTGGCCCTACAATAATGGAGTCCACCCGAGGACCCTTTTTCCAATGCTGCCTATCTTTAGAAGTATTTACTACTTTATCTGATTTACTTGGGATAGCATCAGTGGAGTCAGTCTCTTGCCATGCCCTCCTGGTAATCAGTTCTATGAGACAGTTGGTAGCTGGTAACCCCAGGAGGTAAAGTGTGCAGTCCACAAAGCCTCCAGCAACACTTCTTCATCCTGAGATGGTGGCCAAAATCCCCTCTGCTGCATTGATTCATAGATTTTACCAAAACTGGCATCCTCCAGGGGAGTCCTCTCAATCATCCATGGTAGTGTCATAGGTTAAAGACTTTATTAGGGAGTTGATGTGCCTCCTTTTGTATGTATCTTTTCTTGGAATATTCAGAAGGGACTTGTCAGAATCCCCAGTGGACTCAGCTTAAGCCTGAGGAGGCCATTTGAGACTTTCCATTCTACTCCACCCATGCGATTACTGATAAGACAGTTAAAGGTGTGATTGATGGGTGCCAAGGGCTGGAGTCAATGGAAATGGAGATTATGTAGTACTTTTGGAGGAGAATACTATCATCTTTTTGAATGCCTGAAAGACTGATTATGAGACCCTAGGCTGACACTATATCTGTCCCTATTGAAGCAGATGCAAAAGGCACCAAAGATAAAAACTAGAAAGTCTGTGAATGGGATTGGAGCCACCACATCAAATGCTGATGAATCTGACACCGAGAATAGTACTGAATGTGCTAGTGTTGAAGACAGTGCTGAAGAGTTGGCATTAAACTAGCAGTTCCAAAACAGCATCAATACTGAAATTCTCAGCATCATAGTCTGATGTACTGTGGTAGGTACTGAGGAGGCAACACTGACAGGTACCAAGTAAACAGGCTCTGGCTGAGCTATCACCTCTGAAACTGCTAGTGTCAAAACAGGGACCAGGCAAAGAGCTAGACTAGGTCAACTGAATCTGCTCTGGAGACAGAGGGAGATGGGATGACACCCATCTCAATCTGAGCCTTCAGAGAAGACTACATCATTCAATCACAGTCCTCATCTGATGCACTCCAGAAATTCCCAGTTGACTTGCAGGAAGATGTGAAAGGACAGCAGGAAGCCACAAAGCAAGACAACTCTATCCTGAAAGAGTTCCTACTAAGTACCTTTTCATAAGATTAATCCTAGATGACTACTGGCTCCAAATGAATGGAGCTTGGTGATGTAACGAGTGCAGTGATGATGATGAGGTTTCCTTCCTGTAAAGGTTCATTGTGGAACTGGTGCCCATGACCTTTTATCCCCAAGAAGCTGTCAGAAATGTCTGAAAATTATAGAAGGGGGGATTTATGTTAAAATAAGGGCAAAGGAAAGAACTAGCTAGTAGATAAATTGGAAGAAGGGGTACTTAGCTTTCATAGTCATAGATCCAGCCAAACTCCAAGGCTTCAAATGAGATCTGAGGGTACAGTCAGGACAGGGGCATTATGGGAGTTGTTTGAAGGCATGTGATGCTAGGAGCATTACTAAGACAGCTGGATTTGATCCAACAAACATCTCATTCTCATCACTTGAATCAGATAGACAGGATAAAATAGGATCAGACAAGAACAAGGTATTGGTAATGTCCTGCATGCATTGTTTTATGTCTAACTAAAGCATTTGCCTGCTTGTAGATTTTGAATTATTGGTTTTATAGATTAGTTTAGTGTCACACAACATAGTCCTGATGTACACAAGACACAGAGGAATCTGGTACTACATGCACTTGATCTTGCACTACTATCTTGTCAGGGCAAGGATCCTTCCTGTATTTTATGTGTGCTTAAATTTATTCCACGCTTACACTGACCATGGTATGGCAAAATGCATACATATGTGCTTAGTATGAGCGGTGTGCTCCTCTATGATATGTGTGGCATGATGTGGACCTTCTAAGTCCAGTGCTTGTAGACTCATCTATCTGAAGGACCACTATATTCTGCTGATAATATGCATCCATTTTCTGAGTGCAAACAAAATGTCATTATTCCTTACTAAACCAAGGGAAATTATAAAATTCTGTCAGAGACTGATGTCCTTTAAAAAATCCATAAATAATTGTCTCAATAGGTGCTCAAGAAAGACTGACTTCAACATTACTTGCACTGTGCATAAAAAACTCAAAATAAGGAAAAATGACATTGCATTGTGGGAAAATAAAAATGTATCATGAGAAAAAGGTTAACTAAAAGACAAAAATCATGTGAGAATGACTGCCACCACTATGCAGATTTAGGACAGAACAAACTGTAAAATGATAATAAATACTCGTGCTGATAAAGTGAATTAGTTATATATAGCAGACTAAGCTATAACCAAAAACATTTATATTTTTAGTGTCTTTCCATGGTTTCCATTGTTGTCCTTTAAAGATATGCAACTTGCTGTATCCAAAGATAAACCTAACAGGAAAAAAGACCTGATTGTATAGGGTCTACTTCAGTTCAGTGAAAACCCTTTTAGTCAAACACCTCCTTGTGTAACACTAAGTGTCGAAAGCTCAATCTGTTGAATGGCTATTTTAGTGAATTTTTTCCTAGGGGAAAAAGCACTTAGCCATCATTGGGGATTTCCCCTTTTCCCCACTGTAGAGCGATCTCGGAGTTGGTATATTTAGTTAGGAGGGTGTAGAGGATACAGACCCCTGGCCAAGCATTTTTCCCCCTAGAAAAAAAATCATTAAAACAGCCGTTCGATGGATCTAGCTTTTGACAATTAGTGTCTGACAAAGAGGTGTTTAACTAAAAGTTTTTTTGCTGAAGTGTTATATATATATATATATATATATATATATATATATATATATATATATATATATATATATATACATATATATATATATATGCAGCAGGGCTTCACTTTTACAGGTAATAAAGCTTTCTCACACCAATGTAAGTCATCTTTGCCACACTTTTCTAACATCTCTTCTCCCTTAATAAAGTACTCTGTGTACATGAACTTCACAAACTATAAGCAGCTGTGATTGGCTCAGTTGATGACAGTGGCATGCGCATGTGAACTGTGTGAAGTATTACTATATGAATGAATATCAAACACACCTTAACCAAACTAATTTGTTTGCAGAAACAGAAAGGAAAGCATTGCACGATTACCTGTAAAAGAGGAATACATGTTTAATCCTCACCTTACGTTGGTACACAGAGCACTGGATGAACCTGAAAAGTAGGTAAAGCATTTATATAACACAGATGTCACCTGTGCAGGCAAACATCCATTAAACTGAAGTTAAAAAAATTCCTGTCATGAAAATATGGTGACCTATCTCTGCTGATCACTTCTGATGGATATGGGATGAAACACGTGATTTAAAAATTCATTTTCATCAACCATTATTCCATAATCTCTAGTTTATTCACATAAAGTTTTATAATCACATTCTGTCAAGGGAACTTAATCTCTCTGGAGCAAAAATGATTGCAGCAGATTTCTTGTCATGTGATCTTGAACAAAATCACCACTGCAAGAAGCAGATGGCAAACATCTTTCACAAATAGAAAACTGGCATTTGTGTGTATCTCAATTTAAAATTAAACTGCACCTCAAATTGCACATTTTTTTAAATGCATTGTTATTTGTACATTGAATTAAAGCCCTGACTCATCTTACCAACTGTAAAATAATATTTTTTGCCCAGAGGTTGACATTAAAGCATGGGAGTCATTCAAACACATAATTTGCAGAGTAGCTGGAAACGTTTGCATGGCAATAACATTGCTGAGTTACCCTAATAAGATTTCCATGACAAAGCAATTGATTTTGCTTTACAGTACATCACATTAATTAAACTGAAGTTCCTGTTTGCCAACTAGGATTTATGGAACTGTTTTGTCTGAATGTGCAAGTCTGCAACTGTGATCCACTGAACAGCTAGTTATCAAATCAGCAAGGAAGAACTCTTACTTTTTTTTTTAACAGTGAAGTAGTGTAGCAGGTATGGAATATCTACGATCATTCTGCTTCAGTGCAACCATGATACTCAGTTTTTGATAAAGAGCATTAATGTTTATGAGACAGTGTTGTCTCCCCAAATTAGAGCAATAAATATATGGGTCTGGAGGTCTTGCCCCCTGTAAAATATTTATTTAATATATGTAGTAGTCCAGGCTTTAAGTGCAAATTCAAATGCTTTGGATTGTGCAAGTTTCAGTGAATGTGTTTTTGATTACAGGATACATGACAAATGTGGATCAGCGAATGCTTTTACCTCTGTCTACTTTGTTAAATAGGTCTGTAGCTGAACATATAAATGAAAAAAAGTAGCACTTGTGAAATGCAAACAGTGCCTTTGGGTATTAAATACTGTGCAAGTTTAATTTCAGTCTTCACTGTGGTAATGTAAAATACATGGATTCATCAACACATGACAAAATTAGGTTGGTCTTACTGCATGGGGGGGCAGGGTGTTTGCTGACACCACCAGCAAACCAAGAATGAGTAACAGCTCAGTCTGTGGATAGCTAGCTTGGAGCAGGGGGACATATGATATATTTGGCCTGCTAGCCTCTTCAGTCTGAAAGGTAAAGGTCACTGCACGTATGACATTAGTAGCTTTACTGATTAATGACACACAGGGTGGAAGTGGTAATCTTGTAGTAAAGTCATAACTTCAGGCAGGTTTGAGACCATTATAGATGTGAAGATTGACCCATTGTGAGATCTACAGCAGAACTCGACAGCAAAGTGATGTTTAGACACTGCTATGAATCATTACAGAAAGTACAGTTTTGTACCTACCATAAATGTAGATGTTCGAAGATCCACATTGCTGCAGTCCTTACACTTAGTCCGCCCCTCGGTGGTCCGAATATCATCAGTATTGGTTAGGCTGCTCAAGGGTCAAGGCAGAGACAGACATCACATCAGGTAGCCAGGGTACAAATGCGCACCCGACCCGCCAGATCTCCAGTCTTTCTTGCCCCAGATGTCCGAAGACCCTAAACAGAAAAGGTCAAAACCAAAAGACAGCAAAAACAACCAACCACCCTTGCACTAATCATATGAACAAATATACCAATAATAACACAATATTTACAACCAAACCACACAAACACATCTCTAACAAGGAGGAGGAAGGAGGGATTGGAGGGCAGCAACTGATCTAACATCTACATTTATACATTTATTAAAAATACTATACTCTTTCACTCATCTTGCTTCAGTCCTTACACTTGCTTAGAATCCCAGGGCAGAGAGGTAAGGGAGGATGGAGGTAAGGCTAGGATGGCAAAACTATAAAAATGCCGAAGTGAAAAATAGCCCCCAAAAACAAAGCTAGATGAAGAGAACCCTAAGGTGGAGAGTAATAATGAGAAGAAGGTAACTGAACTCCAAATTAGTTTCCAAAAATGATTTAGTTGCCACCCCCCCCCTTAAAGCTGTAGAAGAAAATAAGCTGTAGAAGTGGCAGTAACTCTAGTGGAATGGAACCTCCTTACCATGATGGGAATAACAGAAAGCAATACACATCCCAATCCACTTATACACAAGTTTGTTTTATTTACAGGCTTGCCCCTGACACCCAAAAAGCAAAGACTGCAAACAAAATTTGAGACTGCCTGATCAAAATAGTTTCTGCTCAAATATATCAGAAACTGCTGTGTATATCCAAGAATATTACCAAGTTCATAAAGTTTTTTGGGGTTTAAAAAGTAGGCAAGCGAATAGTTAAAAAGAAAACACTATAAAACCACCACCTTATAAAAGGAAGGAGGAGTACGTAAAGATAATACCTGTCCTTATGGAAAATTAAGAAAGGCTCAACTGCCATAGAAGCCTGTAATTCAGAAACCCTGTAAGAGGAGTTGGCCAACAAAAAATAGTCTCTCTCAATGATAATACTTCCAACTCGGCAGTAGCTGCAGGCTCAAAGGTTAGCTGCTTGGCAAGCTCAACCACAAAAATTGAGGATCCCAGGTCAGGAGTAGGAGCCCTGGTGGGGCATGATTCTTTGCCCCTCTGGAATTGCTCCTACAAGGAATGAAGCATACAAGAATTGATCACAGTCAATGAGTGGTGAAAAGCTTAGCAATGAAATCTTAATAGAAGTAGAAGGACAAGGACAAAGCCAGTAACTCAGCAGAATACAAGAGAGCCTCACTTTAATTAGGCTGGCCTCAACATCAAATTCCTTTGCTGCATCTCTTTGCTTTCTCTTCTTCCTAAAATCTGTTTCCTTGCTCCTTGCCTCTAAAATTCTGGCCTAGCAAATAATAAAGTAAACTTGCTGGCGAAGCTGAGGCCAGGAGGGTTTAAGACAGAAAACAGCAGTTAGTTAGGTGACGAGAGTGAAGTTTTGACATTGAGTGAGATGACTGTTGTGCCAAGAGGAAAGCAATGAAAGAATCCAGCCAAATCACCCCTCCCTCCCAACCTCCAGTATGCTAATACCAGTGGGTGCTCTCGGAGGGGCCAATCTATTACTATTATCCCCATCCTGTCCTGTCTGACCTTCAGGGTAGGAGTTGGGAGGAGGCAAGAGGCAGAAAAGGAAGAAGGTACACATGAAGAGAAGCAAGCGAAGAAAACCCAAGCTGTGGGTCCAAGCTGTGGGATGAAAACTTTGAGTGCAGCTAGTTGTTTTCTGGTAGTTTAGTGGAGAAGCGAACAGATCTATGTCTGGAGTTCCCATGACACTGTCAATTTCTGGAAAATCTCCCTTTCAAAATCCACTGTAAACTGAGTCTAATCAAAACTGCTCTCTTGGCCTGAAAAGGAGTTCTGAGAACCCGCCCTGAACTGAGCAAAATTATTGGAATCATGACTTGCCTGATTGAAACATCCTCATGTGTTGCCTGCATAGAGCATAAGAATGTGTTCCCCTGTTCCCACCAAATACCACACCTTCACGATGTTGTCTGAGTTGATAAACACCTGCCCTGCTAGACGAAATCCTTGAAAGCTATTAATGCTTTCCATTTAGAAACAACACCTTCTTTCGATATGCATCTGTTTTGTAATCACTCCCGTGCCGTGTCTTGTATCCACTTTTTCAAGTGAGCAGCTGTCAAGCTTTGTGTCAGGGCCTATGGCGTTTTAAAATTCCTTCCGAATCTGGCCGGTCAAAGCAGCCTGTAAATCTTCATTTAGGTGTGACACAGCTTGAGCCTCTTCACAAAAATTCCATTGAATGTGCCTGTTTATCTTTGACACGATACCCATATCTTAAGCTCATTCCTCATAATACATTTTGAGATACCAGCTTCCAAGTATGCAGGAACCCCAAGGTGTGAAGGTACCAGAATACAAGATTGATGGAACCCTAAGACGATTGATGGAAGGAATGCAGGGAGGATGGACTGATGAGACGGGTTGATGGAGAAAAAGGGATGCTGATTTCTTTCTCTTGTCCGAAGCACAAAGGCCATCTGGGATGCTGTGGTCAGTGTCACATTCTACCAAGCACTGGTCTTGGAGGGTGGTTTCTGGGATGCTTGCTCGTATCTTGAATACCCTAGGCATGGGTTCTTTGGCCAGGTAAATGATGAAGAAGCTTTCCCTGAAGAAGGCCAGAATCTTCTTAGCCTGAAAAGCAGGATAGATCTGTAGATGAGGCCAAGAAGACTCGCTGGGCGCTGATAGATAAGCCAAGAACAAAGCAAGAGATACTTCCTGAAAGTTAGCCAATAGAATGAATACTTAATGCTCCTTCCCAGATCAGAACATGAGATAGTGATCTTTGCTTAGCAGAGGTAAGGAACATGAAGGTGTAGCCTGAGAAGCCAAGTCACCATCATTGATTCAGATACCAGCAGAGGTAAATAACGCTGTAACGATAACTAAACAGGATTCCTAATGTCCAGATAAACACCTTCTTTAGATAAATCCAAAATTGGTCTCCCTATGTGCTCTTGGTACTAGGAACAGGGACGTTCTATTTATAGCCCCCTATTGTGGATAGAGGTGAGCCTCTATGCTGGCCCCAGGGGTCAGCCTTGAAATTCTTGAGGCAGGAGGTGAAATAAACTGACCTACAACCTTTCGTGGGGCCTCACCCAGGAGGCCCTTTATGTAAATAAAACCTGTAACCTGAAGGTGCTGTGATCCAATCCCAATCTGTCCTGAGATTGCCAACCAATTTCCTTTGAAGAGTGCCAAAACAGGGGCAAAGGCCTGCCCAGACTGACCCTGCCTGCCCCAGAGGCCTTGTGCTGTCGCCAAACCCTCCCTCTGGGTCTGTGGCCAGCCTGAAACCTGCCCTACCCTGAAGAAGATCTGAGGTAGGTCTGAAAGAGCCCCTATACGTCCCCTACCTACCACAGGCCAGAAGAGATCGAATGTGAATCATAAGAAGCAAAATCAGGCCACCTCCTGCAGGCGCTGAAAAACTGCCCTTTTTTAACAACCTGCAAAAATCTTTAAACCAAAGCATACATCAGACTGTAAAGTCCCACCACTTTACCACCTAACACAGTCAAAATCCAAAGGATCATCAGACTGGCTTGCAGCCAGTCTGATGAGAAGTGTAACATGGTCAGCCAAGTTCTGATCCTCTGAAAGGCCAACGCCTACCCCAAACTGACCCAGTGGCAGCCTGTTCAGAAACAAATCCTTGTGCATCAAATCCACCAGATAAAATGCCTTTACCCAAACGTCTACTAAACTAGACTTGAATTGAAAGAATCTGATTGCACTCAATGCCTTCCATGTGAAGCAGAAGAAAATTAGATATTCAAAGGAGAAAGAAGATAGTTTCAATATTTCAATATATCCAACTGGCAAAGCAAAGCCCTCATAGCTAAGGTGGAAGAAGTATCAGGCCTTCTTTACCTGGGGGAACGGGTTTTTTACCTCTTTATCTTTAGGCACTTATTTTCTTATACAAGGCTCACACCAGGCTGCCCCTGCTGACTAACTGTTTCCTCTGGGCAGGGAGCAGGGGAGGCAATGACAGATATTTATGAGCAACCCTCTTCCAAAATATCAGGCCGGGTTTAAAAGGAGCAGGAGAAATTCTCTCAGGATTCTCCTTAAAGTAAGCAAAGCCAAATTCTATATGCTTAGAAAAAACAGGATCCCCTAAGCCTTTAGAAAAATGCTGAGGTAAAAGCAAAATTCCACTTAAAATGTTCCCTCATAGAATGAAGAGACTCTGAAAAAGAAAAATCCTCCACATCAGATGAAGAAAAAGAAGAATACTCAATCCTCCCCTAGAAGCAGAAGAAAGGAGGCATCTTAATCAGAATCTCAGAGAAGAGAATACTCCTGAAAAGGCCTCTTCAACTCTCTAGCTCTGGTTCCACCTGAAAAAAATGATCAACTCTGGTTCCAGAACTCTGGCCTCTTTATGGAAACCTTCAAAACAGAAGGAGCAAAGTAACCAAATCTTCTGCCATTTGTACAGTAACCTGAAGAAGCACAAAGCCTGACCTGCCTCCCTAAGGAGGCCACATCCTGTAAAATCAAAGTCTCCCTAGGGGCCCTAGCCTTGGAAACAGAAGGAGTACGCCCACACCACCCTATCAAACCCGGGAGGGAGTACAGTAACCTGAGAAGCCCCCTGAAGCTCCTTTTCCTTTCCCCCTGAGAGAGGCCAGCGGCCGTGATCAAAGTCTCCCCTTACCTTCCTGAGCGCTGCTTGCGACCACCGGTTCCACTGACAGGCTGCTTCAAGCCGGCTGCGTAACCAAGACCCTTCTTGCCTGGGTTTAGCTGCTTTGTTGTTGGCGCTCAGAATACAACTAATAAAAAACATCCGGACGTATACCAAATACGCGGAATTACTAGCGACCAACAAAACACACCTGCCAAGAACTGATAGGCGCTAACATTAAACCTCCCACAAAAAAAAAAAAATATTCTTGACGCCTCGTTTCAACCCCCAAACAAGGAAGAACTCCGAATAAATGCGGCAAAGCAGCATGAATCTGCTTCCTGGCCGAAATAACTCCGAATTGAAATCTCTTTGTCACCGGTAAACCTGCAACGCCTCAGAAAAAATCAAATGCGGCCCCAACGGGTACTTAGCTTACTTTTGACTCGGCCCGAAACTCCTACTCAAATGTTCCCTGACAGCAGATTCCCAACCTCACACCTGTATTCTACATCAAGACATCCCATTACTCTGACTGCCACTTATTAGTGGGAATAACTTACAGTGTAACAACTGATGGGATGTCTGCAGGGAACGTTAGCTGTTTGGCATTAGGATCTGAAAAAGCAATGTATCAGCACTATGAGTATGAGGGAACTAATACTGAAGACATTACACTGCATACAAAGATACAGAAGTGTGGCTTGCTATTCTTGCCTCCAGTGCCATCTCCCAGTTTAGTAACCCCTCCATCTTGGGCATGAGGAGGGAAAAAATCAAACTGCAGCAAACTGTTAATGCATTTGTAACAAGCAGCTGCTACAGTTTATGCCAGACATGAAGCACTACAACACTTCAGTTCAGCAAATGCAATATTGGCATTCAATGGTAATGCTGAAAACTGTTCAGGATCTGCAGACTGCACTCCATGACACTGTGCTTGGAGCAGCTGGCTCTTTCTCGTTATCCTAGGTACACTTCTGCACAGATATGTTTACTTTTTTTTTTCTTCCCGTAAGAAAGAGAGAACAATCGGATGTTGTAGACCTTTGAACAATGTCTTGTAATATAAGTGTAGGGCCACTAACAAAACATTCCTTAGACTGAACAAAGCTTGTACTGTTATGTCTGAGAACTGTCCATTTCAGAACCTTGCAGGTGAAAAGATGCAAACGGCTTAACCGACTTTTCATCATAGGGTTACTACAGCAACATATTGTGTCATCACAGAGACAGTGTTGTATTTTCGTGCAATAATGCTACATTTAGCCAGTACACCCTTGACTGTGAGGCAGCTAATAAATAACCTCTGCCACAGACACAATTCACATTACCTCTGACACCAAAATGACAAGGAAAGGAAAGAAATGTTTAAGCTGGCCAAGAAAATAAAAAAGTAAACCTCATCCTAATTCTTTGTAAAAGAATTTTACATAAGTAAGAATTTCTCTCCTAGTATTGTCAATCCATTCAGTAAGGGTAACTATCTGAGGAAGCACACCCTCAAATTTTATATATATATATATATATATATATATATATATATATATATATATATATACATATCTCCTTTTACAGTATCATTATTAGTTTTTAGAATTATTTATCAAATTTAAGGTAGAGCGGAGTTGGTGTTTATACTTACTATTAGAAATTTTCCCAGCACACCAGAGAAATTGACTTACTCATTTTATTCAGTGTCAGGACAGCTTCTGTGTCCATCTAAATTACCACCAAGGCAGCCAAATGGGACTTTGTTTTTATGTGCCATCTGAAACAGTGAATCAGAAGTGCACACCCCCTTCCTCCTTTATGCTACACAATATATACAGCGCCAGTACTAGAAAAAACAAATCCGATCAGCTGGTGTGGGAATAAAACCCATGGTCCTGACTTTCCAGATGAGCAAAAAATGTGCTAGCTGTTGAGCCATAAACACCGTTAGTTTATTTATTTCTTTATTTTACATTTGTTGAACAGGACAGTCCGACTGGACACTTGTCCATTTTCAGCGGAGGCCCGGGGAGAAAAGCTCCATACATACATAAAGAAAAACTGTTACATTAAACAAGTTAAAGCACTGTTGCAGATACAATACATAGGATAAAAGTCATTCATTCATTTATTTATTTATTCCATATTCCATGGATCACAATTGTGGTTCTCAGAAGTTTAAAAGGAGTCCCCTAGCTTAATATAGCACCATGTCCAATACAGTCTGCATCTACTTCTAATCATATAAGACTGTATAAATGTAGGATAGTACTGTTTCTGATTTACACTTCTTTTTTCAGCATTCCTAGTGCTCCTTGTTTTAGGTTCATAGGTTCATAGGTAGGTACTAGGCTATTGGCCCTAGGGCCTATATAAGCCTAGCCAAAAAATGTACCCTGGCTTTCGCCACCCAAGAAAATTATTTTCCTGTGCCCCTGTCGAGCAGAGCCACAGAAGTGATCCCTGGGGTGAATTTCCCATTTTCCATCCAATCATCAAGATTATTCTTGAAGAGTGCTAATGAGGAGCTCTGTTTGACATAGATAGTCTGTTCCAGAGTATGGGAAGTCTCTGGGACAGGAATTTATCCCTCCAGCATGTTCTGTTTATTGTGGTGACAAGGTTTAGGTCCCTAGAGCATGTAGCTCGGAGGGATTGGGATTTCTTTAAGTGGAGCATGTCCAACAGATCTGGGTTTGACATAGCTTTGTATGTTAGGCAGAGATCGCCCCTGAGTAGGCGATATGTGATGGGGTAAAGCTGTAGTTTTTTGAGATGGTCTGCGTAGGGCATCTGTTTGAGGCCAGTAATCCTCTTTGTGAGGTATTTCTGTGGTCCTTCCAGTTGTTGTAGATGTCTTGTGAGGTACATACCAAAAGGGGCGTTGTACTCTATAATGGGTCTAATGAGTGATGAGTAGAGGGGAACAATGACCTCTTTTTATCTGGATGAGAATCCTTTTGTGATGAGATGAGCCACATAGAATGATTTCCTGACCACTGTGGCAATGTGATTATCAAAGGAGAGACTACTGTTCACCTGTGTCCCAAGGTCTCTTATCACATTTTCAGCATTAAGTAGACTAACAGCTATGTGGTAGTTCATGGGTGCAGAGTTTTTACCAAAGGGGATGACAATACACTTTTTGGCACTGAGCTTCAGGCCATGGCTTTGACACCAGGTATCTGTCTCAGTCTGGCCCTTTTGTAGTTTGTCATTATCGTTAGGAGTTTCGATTATGGCTCCTAGTTTGCAGTCATCTGCAAACTTTGTTAGCCAAAGACCTTCTGTGTTAGCCTGCACTTCAGAGAAGTAGATACCAAACAGGAGAGGACCCAGGACTGAACCCTGTGGTACTCCACTTGTCACTGGTCTGAAGTCGGATTTGAAATCCACTACTTTCACAGTGTGGGTTCTGTCCGTGAGCCAGTTGGCAACCCATCTTGTGACATAAGGATTTATACCTAGTTTAGTGAGCTTATCTATAATTCCAGAGTGGGGGATGGTGTCGAAAGACTTGGCAAGATCTAGACCCAAACAAATGGAACATATTTCTTCATTAGTAACATGAATAGTTCTATCATAATGTTAAAACATTTCATAAACCATGCACTACAATTGCCCATACTCCAAAATATTCTCAGCTCTTCTTTCTTTGGAGGTGGCATATTATGGGCTACTTTCACTTTCTTTCGGTCTGGTAAGACTGTTATGTTAAGAAAACATAAACCCACAAACTCAAGAATCTCAGACTCACACTTTTCATTACTTAGTAAAAACCATGCTGTTTTAGTCTGTTGAACACATCTCTCAGAGCTTGATCATGTTCTCTTATCACCATCTTAGACTACAGTGTCATTATTAAAGGTCTTTTTTTTACTTCATCAAACCAAAGTTGTGATATTTTTCTGCTTGGATTTAAGTTCAGGCAGGTGATACCATGACCATAGGTACAACTTGATGAATACTGTTCCTTCATTAATCTAAATTATTATGTTATCCAATACAAAGTATTCTACCCATGACTCTCATAGTGACACAAGTTCTGACTTCACTTGGACTTTTAGGTTTATCTGACGTGACTATGGGCAAAACGTATGATGTAGGGTTCATTGTTGTCATACATAATGTCTGTTTTATTGACGTTTTCATTTTTTTTTCTAATTTCTCCACAGCTTTTTTCTTGAATGAAAATGGAATCCATATGTAGGGCTGTGCTACTGGGATCACTGACAGTTTTCCAGATGCCCTGATATGATAGTTCATTAGTTTTGAAATACCATCAAACAAACTTTGCATTCACTTAGTAGTTTAGCTAGGGTGTATTTTGAGTTGTGATCACACACTGCAGCACAGTGTTCTATAATCCTGACCGATAGCCTCCTGGATGTTTTGTCTATGTAGTAGTGGTGGCATAAGGTGCAGAAACTTTATTATAACAGCTACGTACTAATTAGTTGTTAAGTTGACGATACCTATTGATTGTTCTCTAATAAAGTTCTGATCCTATTGGTCTGTTTTACAAACTGCAAAGAACTGTTTTCCATTAAATAAAAACAAACAGTAAATTATTTTATTTATTTATGAAGAAGTTCTTCCCACAGTAAAGAACAAAAGAGCTAAAATCATGAGTCTGGCTCATTCATTTCAATCCATGTCTTTCTTGAAGTTTTATTCTTTACATTTTACTGAAAGTTAGCCTAGTCCTTCAAGTTTGCATGTTTGTGTTTCTTCATAATTTTTCATTCCCAAGGTTTTGTAGTTTTTATATATGTATATATGGATCTACTTCATATGTTCGACAATTCAAAATGCCGAATTTCATATGGCCAAGACCATATGGCCGACATTTGAAATGTCGAACATATGAAAAACAAAAGTAAAAAACAAAAAACACTTACCTAAACACTGCTAGCAGGGGGCCAAGCCTCCCTTCACCCCAAACCCCCCATAACTTAAATATATCAACTCTGAGATCGCACTACATTGGAAGAATGGAAATCTTTCCATTCCGCACTGTACAGAGATGTCGATTTCACATTGTCGGCATTTCAAATGTTGATCATATGATCTCGGCCATATGAAATTCGGTTTTTTGAAGTGTCAACAATGTGAAGGGGACACGTATAGACATATATATATATATATATATATATATATATATATATTCACACACACACACACACACACACACATATATATATATATATATATATATATATATATATATATATATATATATGTACATACACATATTTATATATGTATAGACAGATATGAGTGCATTATGTTGTGTTGAATGATGGATTGGTTGACAGAATGTACTGCTGTATACTTTGTGTGAACAGCAAAGTGAGCAAATGTTGGTTTCATTGAATCTGTGTGTTTTTTAACAAAGGTAAGGGGGTAGTATTAGGAGCAGTAGTGTATGTGTGAATATATGCTTGTTAGGATTAGAGGAATGGCTGGTGAGAGGGATAAGTTTAATGTATGTGTGAGTGTAAGAGGATATTTTTTAGTGTGTGTGTGTGTGTGTGTGTGTGGGTGTGTGTGTGTGTATGAATACTTGCAGGGTAAGGTTACAGCAGGGGTAAGGTTAGGGGACAGAGTCACTGTGAATATTTTCAGGTTAAGTTTACAATAGGGGTTAGGTTTAATATTTTGCGTGTGTATGTGTGTGTGGTAAATATCTAAGATGTTTTGTGTAGTGGTAGTATTAAAGAATTTTTTTTTTAGGTAAGGTGTAAAGTTAGAGTTACGAGCATGGACAGGGACAGGGTTAGGGTCAGCATGCATTAACCCCCTTACCCACTTTAGTAATGTATGCTAATCCTAACCCTAACCCTGCCCTTAACCCTAACCATACACCATACCTTAGAAAAATACTTTCAGCAACACTACCACAATTCTGTCAAATGCAGCCTGAATGGTATGGTAGGGTTATGGTTTGTAGATCAGAAAAATAATTTGCTTTCCTTTTCTGATCTTTTCATTTTTCATCCATTCAACATGTTTTTGTCAATCTTTTGTGTGTCATGTTAACAGTTTAACATATTGGACATCGCTAATATACTAGTACACACATATTTATAGCTAGATATAGATACAAATATAGATATGCACAGACCATACATCATACTTTGCTAATGAGGTTGTCCAACTGGGCTAAGACAACTTTTCAATAGAGATCTGGCATCAATGTTTGGGTAAGCGACTTGCTCAGATTTCTACAACAGAAAGAAAATGAGGGGATGAAACTAAGGACTACATGACATTAGCAACTCATAACATTAATTCTCTGTACTAATCTGACAGACATTTGTCTCCCTCATTTGTACATATATTCTTGTAATTATTTATGCATTTTTTTCTTTCATTTCCTGTTTTTAACAGCCTCTTTCAGAATATTCATAAATGTTATTTAACTCTGCATTACTCAGTTGCTGCACTTTTTCTTCCATGTGTTGAAATATAAAAGTAACTCAATCCTTTTAAAATCATATAAAATTATAAAGAGCTTTAAAGTACTTCTTTCTAACAAATTAAATTTTCATACAGTCATGACTGGGGACTTGGAATGCAACAAATTACTGGATTTCACTTTGTTTGAGGTACCGGTAAAATCT
Organism: Protopterus annectens; assembly: GCF_019279795.1. Taxonomy (NCBI): domain Eukaryota; kingdom Metazoa; phylum Chordata; order Ceratodontiformes; family Protopteridae; genus Protopterus; species Protopterus annectens. Next base: position 410,261,369 of record NC_056737.1, read on the forward strand.
CCACACATATACAACATGAATTGACTTGAATAGGTATTCACATTGGGGGTGATGTACAGTGAACCTGGATTTTGGAAGGCATACAGGATAGAACATGTTAAACAGAAATTAATCCATTTTGATGGAGGATTAAGACAAATTCAGTCTTTATAAAATTCTTATAAAAAGCCAGCAACAACTGGAAAAATCTAGAATTTTTTTTTTTTTCAGAATGATTTGGAATTCTTATTGGCACCAAATAACAACATGGTGGCCAATGGCTGAAATCATCAATATTCAATCTATGTATAGTTCAACAGATACATTTCATTGTGCTTATTTCCAAGTTTTGCAGCTCACTCAGTGGTCATAGTGTACTTGTGCTTTCAACCTGTCTGGAATATCCAATCATTCTCATTGGGGAAATTGATTTCATTTCTGGAGCTATGCCAACTTTCCCCAAAGACAGCAACAGCATTAGGCTGCTTGGTTAATGATCTGGCTCATGTAGTAATGCCAAAAGTTGTTTTTTTTTTAATGCAAAAATGGTAATAACAAGACCAGAAAATTGTAAGATGAGAATGTCGAGGACCACAGGAGTGAACAGTTGGATTTGCCCCCTTTCTTGACCTATGTCAGCATTTATTTCTGTGTCTGCAGTGGTTGGGACGTTCAATATTTGACATTTCCAATCCTGTGGTCCTCAAGATTTCTGTCTTATGATATTCTGGTCTCGTTATTCCTGTATTCACTATCATAGTAATCTCAAATACAGTCGTCATCATCACCAACAACCCCCTTTTTCCCATTTTCTACAAGGGGTCAGGGTGTCATATCATCTGTTGCCATTCAGAGTAGTCTGCTACCAGATGTTCTTTCTTGAAGTCTTTCACATGACTGCCAAGAATTTCAGAAAAATAGCTACTTCTGAATGTTTTGCCTATTTAGAAAAATACTAAAAATGTATGCAAGCTTAGCAGCCCCTCTGTGGATATTTTAGAAGTACACTGTTTACCTTCTTAGTATTGCTGGTACAATAGCATCTTGTTTTGATTTATAGTTATTCATGTCTGAAAGTTTAAAAAAAATACTTTCCCTAGCCTAGCTTGTTGACACTTAAATGGTATGTATGAATACAATGCTACTTGGCTGGAGTTTACATCTGAGTTCAACAGTGTGGCACTTACAGCACAACTTGTTAACAAGGTTCAATAGATGGTGCTCAGTGATGAGTGAAAACACAGCAGGTGTTGTGCTCTGTTCAGCAGCCAGTAACATACCAAAATGTTTTTGCAATTTTCAGAATAGAGCCAGCTTGCGTTTGCAAAACTGCTCTGTGGAAAATGTCTTTAATGTTCGACAATGCTAGTGGGAATACAAAGATAGCCTAGTCTGTCCGAGTTGGGAAACACATACGGGAGTTTTAAGTGACAATTACTTGTTGTAGCTAGTTGGTACCTTTTTGCTTTTAACCAGCCAAAGTATGTTTTTACATTAAGATGACTGGGACTGCCATTCTAGTGGCAGTAGTAAGGTAGACTGGTCAGTCAGAGTTGGAAAACGCTAAAGGAGGCTTAAAGTGAAAATTACTTGTAGCTAGTTGGTATTTTTTCACTTGATCAGAAAAGGGTGTTTTACAATAAGACGACTGGCACTGCTATTCTAGTGGCACTGATAAAGTAGCCTCAGCAGTTCAAGTTAGAAAACACAGAGGGAGGCTTAAAGTGAGATTGTTTGATCAGTCAGGGGCTTTTTAGTGACTTAGTTGAGTGTTAATCTGCACTTGAGAGCTACATTTGCTCTTCTTTTACATTAAAAAGTTCCAGGATCATCCATCTTGGGGCAAAAGGTGTATATCTGGTCTCTCTGAGTTGGGAGGCACTCCAGGGAGCTTAAAGTGTAGTTATTTATTGACCAGAGGGCACAGGGTTCATTTTCAGTTTCATCTCTCTGCTATAAATTAGGTGCATTTTCTCAGAGCTGTTCACTGCTCAGTGGTGGTTAATAGTACCCTGTGTAGTAGCAAACCTATAAAGCTAGTACATAAGACTTTAAACCATAACACAGAAAGACTTTGCATAGAGCTAAGCTTCGGGCAGTGACACAGTGTCATACAGAACTTTGTTCATAGCATTGTACATGACATCTAGCCTTCACCCTATACACAACTCAGGTGACCCCTGTAAAACCAAGACCCTAAACCATAATAGCCTAACCCTAATACAGGTCATGATGAAATGGATTTGCAATTCCCTAATGTCTCTGTGACCAGCTTGGTAGATATGGGGATCCTGAGTTAATGTAGCATTTGTCTCATGTACTCAGACAACTTTTTAATCCTTAAAGAAACTAACAGAGCATGCAAGAGGTGTACATACCTTCCTTGGAGGCAAAAATCTCGCTTACAAACAAGGTTGTCAAAAAACACGCACTACATCCTTCACACATACCGGTCACCACACACTTTGACCTTCTTATGCTGAGGCACTTAGAAAAAAAATCTCTCCAAATCTCAAAGACCTCCGAAGCCATCAAACTGCAGCACCTATCCTCAGCAATCACTAAAGCACATGCCAAAAAGCAAAACCTAACACTACACATAAGCCTGCACACAATGATCCCCCAAGAACAAAGCACATAAGGCAAGCAAACACTTTACCTAATACTTTTGTCATAGGGGATTCTATTGTACATTGCACAGATACTGCTGTCACCAGGATGGGCAAGGAAAAGATAACTATTAGTTGCCTATCTGGAGCTAGGATCTGCAATATCACACATGCACTACACCACAGATACCAATGTGATTCTATCATAGTTTATGTGGGTATAAATGACCTGAGGCATACCTCACTGGACAACATGAAAAGAGACATTATGGATCTCACTGAATATGTGTCACAGACAGGTACATGACTTGCACTGAGCAGCATTCTACTTTCACCAAAGATGATGCCACACTATGAACAGAAGATGATTGAGTTTAATAATTGGCTTAATTTATGGTGTCACACAGAGGAATCCAATATCAATCAGCATATGAGGTCATGGTTAACAGACTGCATTGCTTTGCCAAGGATGATCTGCACCTGTCTTCAATGGACTTTCAGATATTGGCTAAAACTCTATCCACCCCCTTACAGACTCTTTTATGCAATGACAAAATGAAAAAATACTAACATAGAAAAAAAAAAACTCAAAGCAACCTTAAGGTGTTACTGCTCAGTGCCAGCAGCCTAAACAAGAAACTCCACACCCTACAAGCTCTCCTCATTCTGGAGAATGTAGACATCTGTACTGTTATCAAAACTTAGTTTAAAGCCACAGAAAGTACTCCAGTAGTGGAAGGCTACAGTGCCTTATACAACTTTAGACCAACAGCAGCACAGATAGGGGGCCAAAGGTTGAGGTGTCTCAATTGATGATAGCAGCAAATAGAATTGTAAGTTGATTAAACAGGATTATGGTCTGGAGATCATCCATGTCCAAGTCTCCATAGACATGGTTCCCTACCACATACTGGCTAGCTACAGGTCATCCTCTATGAGCCATGAAGCTCACAACTCTTACCTAGACCTTTTAGAGGTGTTCACCATCTAACCAATTACCCTATTTATGGGAGACTTTAACTACCCCTCTATAAACTGGGAAATAAACACTGCCTGTAACTCACAGGCACAAAGTTTCCTGGACATCCTGAGCACAAACACCCTGGACCAGATAGTGCACTTTCCAACCAGAGGATCAAACATACTGGACTTAGTACTCACCAACATGGGAGAGTGTTGTACTCCCATCCCCTGTCATGTCCTCAATGGTGAAGTCGAAACACAAAGCTGTCTCCCTCAAAAATAAAATTTAACCCAGAAACCCAACTAAACCTGCAACAGTTACTAACTGTACTACAATAAACTACATCCTATTAAGCAATGGTTTCTCAAAATTCACAGCTCCCCCAAACCCCAAAAACAAAGCTACCTGTGCAGAATTATTTACAGAAACCCTGTACAAACACAAAAGTTGCTGTATTGAGGCTGCTGTACAGACCAGAAGTAAGCCAAGATATAACACCAAAAACAAACCTCACTAGTGGAATCCTTATCTAAACAGGCTATATAACAAAAGAAAAATGTCATGGACAAAATCAGAAACAGCAACTCTTATAAATAAAGTAACTCTCTGATTCAACTAAATAACATACTAAGAGGTCTAATAAAGTACAGCAAGGCAAATTACAAGGTCAGGGTAGCCTCCCAGGCTAAGGACACTCACAAGACCTTCGTCAACTATGTCAGGAATCTTAACGGTAATACTGAACAGTGTGTAGAACTGGTGGCAAATGGCACAACTTCACTTACGGGGTGACAGAGCAAATCTACTGGTTGAGAAATTTAGCTCTAACTTCACGCCCCCACTCCACCTACTACCACCTGTGAAATGTCTTCTAGTATATCCCCCCCAACTATCAATGGGGAGCAGGTCCTGGGGGTGATCACCAAGGCCAAACACACTGCTTCAGTGGGCCTGGGCAACATCTTCAGTTGCCTACTAAACAGCCTAAAACTTGTCCTAACAGGACCACTTGAGACACACTTCAACTACAGCCTCAAGGCAGTTTATGTGCCCAGTGAATGGAGGGCCGCAACAGTCATCCCTCTTTATAAAGGTGGACCAATCCCAGTTTGACTTTGTCAAGGGAAAGCCTTGCCTATTTAACTGCCCAACTTCTTTGGGAGGGTCATCATGGCTATGGATGAGAGGAAAACGGTGCAACAATAAGCAAAACAGTTTTCCATGTTAAGAACTTCAGATCACCTTGAGCTGTTGGTTCAAAAGGTAGTAAGGTCAATTTTTCTGAAACATAGTTGAGATCCCCTGAAGGAGAACTTTGCTCAAGAGGGGTTCTTATATACAATACTCCTTTCATGAACTGTTTTACCAAAAGAAAAAAAGAAAGAGGAGGCTCCACTGACAGACAAGCAGAGATGGCCACTAAATGCAACTTAATGGATGCATACAATAAGCCATCCTGCAGTAGCTTACACAAATATTCCAAGACCACAGGGATTTCAACCTCATCCTATCAGTTTGGAAACATAAGATTTTCTAGTAGCAGATTTTCTAGCCTCCTTTATCACCTACTGCAAATCCTCATGAAACATGTACCTAAACTAAGTCAATATTGAATCATCCTGGATTTTCACGTCATGTATCACTGCCAACATTTCCTTAATATTGATATGCTTCCATGTGTCCTTGGAGCTCTCCAAGTGATGTGCATTTGTACTCCCATTGACAGTGCTCTGCAAGAGAAGTTGGACAAATCTGTCTGGACAGATTGTGCTGGAACAGCTGGGAAGAATAGAAGTCCTGGACTGATATTCAGCTGTGTTCTCCACCACTGTAACTTTCATCTGATGGACAGCACCAGCAACTGGGATTCCAGGGAATAAAAGTGCTGGGTTCAACAATTTTGGTCATACTACTGAATGTTCCTCATGTGGAGATGAGCCACTGGTATCATGAGAACCATGAACATCATCAGTCCTAGAATTTTTAGGAATTTGCTTGCCTAGGCAATGTTTCTCCTGGATAATTCCTAAAACTCCATCTGGTAAGACAGGGATTTATCATCAGCAAGAAAGGCTACTTTTTAGTTGATGTTGATTAAGCACCCTAGAAAGACAAGTTTTTGCTGGGGTGTCAGGCATGACTTCTGATGGTTCATCTTGAACTCTAGCTGCGAGAATAAGGTTGAGACCTTATATATTAATTCCAAACACCTGGAAAAGACTTTGCACAGATCAGCAAGTCATCTAAATATGTGGATGCCAAGAGTCTTACAGTAGACCGCTACTGGGGTAAGGCATTTAGTAAATTATCAAAATGCAGTTGATGGTCCAATGGGCAATACAGAGTGCAAACCAGACACAACAAATCACAGATATTTCCTGAAGTGATGAGTAATGGGGATGTGATGATATGCACCCTTCAAGTCCAGGGTCACCATGAAGTGGTGGTCTGGCAAAAGAAGAAGCACTGTCAGCAGGGTGTGCATCTTGAACTTCTGAACCTTAACAAAAGTATTCAAAAAGGAGAGGTCCAACACAGGCTTCCACAATAACTCTTTTATTGGGAACCAGGAAATTTCTGGAGTAGAAACATTTCATTATTTATGAAGTAGGGACTAGTTCTATGACCCCTGACTCCAGAATTTGCCACAGTGCAAGATTAAATAACTAAGTCTGGTCTGGTGGGTGAGAGGGAACCCCCTTGAATAGATTCATAAGTTCCTTCCACTGACGCCTGTATCCTCTGTCAAAGACGCTGAGCATCCATTTATCAGGAAACCACTGACAGACAGACAGCCTTGTTGACAGTTAACTTTTGAGATGGGACACTTGGAGGGAGATTTGAGAAAAAATGGGTGCCATGCCTTGGCACAGTCATTGGTTAGAATGGGTGGTATCCTTTAAGTTTGACAAAGTTTTTGTCCTGACATTTCCTTTAAGTGCATTGGTTTTTGTTCTGCTCCGAATTCTGTTTGCTGAACCACTGAAAATTCTCCTGCTTATTGGAGAGAAACATGGGAATATGGAACATTTTGACACCCCTTGCATTAGTTTACCTCCGTCATCCCTCTGTTTAAGGATCTGATTAGCTGCTGTACCAAACACACAATCAGAATCAAGTGGAGCATTCATAATCTCATTTTTAACTCATCAGAAAAGTTTTGGCTGCAAAACCAAGTATACCTCCTTATCACCACCAACAGCTTTACATTTCTAGAAATAGAATCAGACCTGTACAAGTTCAAAACATAGCAAAGTCCAAAACAAAACAGCTTCAGGGTAAGGAGCCTCTTCAGATTCAAAGTAGCAACTCCAAAAACAAAACAGAATGAGGCTCACCACAGCACAAAGTCCACAAAGAAGAATTTATTCACTGCAGTAACAAAAGTAAGCGCTTTCACGTTTTGCAACGCTTCATCAGACTTTTACAACTACTACTGTTCCTAACCACATATAATTAATACACCTATTAATATATTAATATATTAATATTTATATATATTTTCCTATATATGTGTTTAGGATTTTGATATATATATATATATATATATATATATATATATATATATATATATATATATATATATATATATATGATAGATGTTGATCATCATTTTTTGATGTTTTTACATATGCATATTTTAATATATGATAATAATATTTAGGGCAGCCACGGTGGTGCAGCAGTTAGCATTGTCACCTCAAAGCAACAGGTTCTCCGGTTCGATTCTCGGCTGGGGTGCCTTCTGTGCGGAGTCTGCATGTCTTCCCTGTGGTCGCGTGGGTTTCCTCTGGGTGCTCCGGTTTCCTCCCACATCCCAAAGACATGCTGTAGGTGGATTGGACACTTTAAATTGGCCCTAGGTGTGAATGTGTGCGTGTGTGTGCCTTCTGGGGAAGGTTGGGCGCCAGGCTGGCAACTCAACACCATAAAACTCCACTGCCAGTCATGAGGGGACAGATGATCCACTGTGGCAACCCCTAATCGGGAAAAGCCGAAAGAAGAAGAAGAAGAATATATGATAATATTTATGTTTTTGATTCAAGTTTTCATATGGATGCATATATATGTTTTTTATGTTGTGAATAAGTGACTGTTGCTTTTAGAATGTAAGTGTTTTCCTCATGATGTGATTGGTTAATTGAGTACAAGGTATATTATTTAAATGTGGTTAGGAACAGTAGTAGTTGTAAAAGTCTGATGAAGCGTTGCAAAACGTGAAAGTGCTTACTTTTGTAACTGCAATGAATAAATTCTTCTTTGTGGACTTCATGCTGTGGCGAGCCTCATTCTGTTTTGTTTTTGGAGATACTCTTCAAAACATGTTTACATACTTGAGAAACATTGGAAACAATATCTTTGACATTGACTTTTTGCTCAGCAGTTAAAGATGCAGCAAACTCGTCTAAACCATACATAAACATCAACACAAACTTCCATGTTAAATACTGTAGTTAAAGCTACTTTGCTGGATTGTACCAGCTTATTTCCATGAGATTCTAGCCACTTACCTAGTTTATCTGAGTGGACTTATTTTGATGAAGACATGGTATTTTTATTAAAAGATGTCACTGGGGACACAGAAGCAGGGTCTGCAGACAAGGGGTCTTGTAGGCCAGCATGCCCAAGTACACCCTGAATTTTCTAAACACTTTTTTAGGCAGAGACTCATTCATCAGAGGAGAATTTCAAGCTTTCCTAAAATATCTTTCAATGATAGGATCAATGAAGGGAAGGTCACCATGTCTAGGGCCTTATCCTTCAAAAGATCAGAAACCCTGCTGATCTTGGGGAAGCCAATGATTACATTCCTATATCTAGTTAGCATTTGGGAAAAGAAAACCTTTGTTTGTGGTTCTGAACCAGATTGTCCTCAGATGAAACTGACTAATCAGACTCTGACACTTCCAAATCCTCAGATTCTGGATCCCCTTTAAAAATCAAGATCCTAGGTGCCTTAATGGGGATGTGAGTGCAGCATTACTCATAACCTGGGTTTATATCCATTATCAACTGCCTGGGCAATGGATCAAGACATAGGCACAAGCTCAGGTGGAAGCAAGTCAAGACTATTGCCCTGAAATGTGATGGGTCTTCTGTTTCTTTTTTTTCTTTAATTATTTATTTGCATGCACTATACTAGTGTGAGAATCCCTGGTGGGAAGATGTATCAAAACTGTCCACAGATTCTGCACCCCTGTGAGTGGTCCTATAACCTGTCCAAAACTACCACAGAGTCATAAACCATAGGCTGAGGCATACTTCTTGATTTATTTCTATGCTTTTTGGTGCACAAGGTGTAGCTGGTTTGTGTGTGTGTGTGTGTGTGTGTGTGTGTGTGTGTGTGTGTGTGTGTGTGTGTGTGTGTTGGGGGGGCACTGCAATGGAATCCATCAAGTTAGGGGAAAAAACTAGCCAGATCAATCCAAAATACTGCCTCCATGGTCAGCTCTGTAAAAATTGACAAATCCCACTACACTATCTCCAAATAGCAATCCAAAGTATATTTCTGCAGGGATACTATTCTGAATACAGCACAACGTAAACTAACTAGCTACAGTAACACAGCTCACAGCACTTTTAGCCCCAAATGATTATAAATAGCATAAAACAGCCTAAGATATGGAATAAAGTATAAATTTATGAAAAATTCCTGTCAGAAATGTTGAACATACAAAATGGTGTTGAAATTGTGATTTAAACAAAAACATTGTTTAAAATGCTGCAAAGTAACATACTCGATCACCTCAAATAATCATATTCCTAAAAACAAAACTACAAAACACTGCAAGTTTTCATGTCAAAATTTTCAAATGAGGTGTAAAATAGTGTAAATCCTATACTGCAGGTAAAGTAATACCCCAAATACATACAATTTTTCAATGAGGAAAAAATGAGCAAATCATCAGACTACACTATTCAAGCACGGATAGAAAAAGGTAGAGGGAGGAAATAAAATGCAAAACGGTTTCTTATCTGAGCTCAGCAGCTGAAGAGATCCAGGTTAAGAAGCAGACTTCCAAGAAATCCTTCTCTTACTTTTTCTTCTTTCGGCTTTTCCCGGTTAGGGGTCGCCACAGCAGAACACCTGTCCCCTCATGATTGGCAGTGGAGTTTTACGGTGTCGAGTTGCCAGCCCGGCGCCCAACCTTCCACAGAAGGCACACACACTCACACCTAGGGCCAATGTAGAGTATCTAATCCACCTACAGCATGTCTTTGGGATGTGGAAGGAAACCAAAGCACCCGGAGGAAACCCACACAATCACAGAGAGGACATGCAGACTCCGCACAGAAGGCACCCCAGCTGAGGATCAAACTGGAGAACCTCTTGTTGTGATGCGGCAACGCTAACCACTTCAGCCACCCAAGAAATCCTTCTTTTACTATGGCACTAAAATAAAATTGGAGGGCCCTGTCTGTGGGCCTGAAATGCAGTCCCTGTACTGCCAGGTGACTGGCCCATCACACCTACAGAGAGGCAGTGGGAGGGTCTCTGGGCTTTAGTAGTCTGCCAGTGGGAGGGTAGCAGAGCACCACTGCTCATATGCCAGAAAGGCAGTGTTTTTGTTGAATATCAAAAACATCATGGAAATAATACAACATAAAAACTACTGAAAGAATACACAGTGACAAAAATTATATCACTTTATAAAGCAGATCTGCTGCTATACACATACCATATAATTCCAACAAACATCTGTTCACCATTCTTTACATGGAGTTCACTGTACATCCACTCATTCATTTACCCATTCATTCTCCAGGATGCAAGTTGTCCTTTTATCCTTTACAGGGCTGCATTTTCTTTTACAGTTTCTCGTCTTTTTTTTTGTGTTCTCTTTCCTTTACATATTTGCAGCTTCATGAATACATGGGACAGCTTATACAAAATTGAAATCCTACATTTGAAATGTAAATTTTTATATAACTGCAATGGTCACAAAGCTCTCAAGAATGTAAAACTGAAATAATGGATGCATGTTTCATAAACAATACACACCAGAAACAACTTCTCAGACTATAAGACCATTTCCATTTCATGCAAATTCAACTTCCCAATATTTGCTAAAGAATGCTGAATTTCTAATGAAGTACAGACTGAAATGTTTCATGAAATTTTGAATGTTGCTTTTAAATCACAGTTTGTTTTCACGTGTTTCCCCTTTCTAGTCATTATGTCATCTGCCCAAAGCCATGGTCCTGATGTTGACTGTGATAACACTAATATAGCCACAACATGATTGCAAGGAAATGGGCGATGAAATTTGAGTGCTAGCCAAATAAACAATATTTTGTCATAGCCAGGAAGCTATACTTAATTTACTGGAGAGTTGAATCTTGTTTATATTTCAGAAGTCTGTCTTAAAAGGAATGCTGCTCTGAAAAATGTACTACTACCAAAGCTGTGTACTTGAAGAAATCTTTGTAAGTTTCCATTCAGTACACTCCAGATTTTTTTTCACATACACACACACACACATATATATATATATATATATATATATATATATATATACATATACACATACATATATGTATATATATATATATATATATATATATATATATATATATATATACACATACATATATATGTATATATATATATGTATATATAGTTACACTTGAAAAATTGAACGGCTGAAATATTGAAAACCATATGGTCTAGACCATATGATCGATATTTCAGAAGATCGAGCTTCCAAAATTGTAAAAAAAAAAAAAAAAAAATACAAGAATACGTTACTGCAGGGCGCAAGCCCCTCTGCACCCTCCACAACCTCCTACTTAAATATACCAACTCCAAGATCACGCTACACTGACAATACAGCGCGGAACGAGAAGTTTTCCCGTTCCCTGCTGTAGCGCAATCTTGGAGTTGGTATATTTATGTAGGGGGGTGTGGGGGGTGCAGGGGGCTTGTAACGTCTTCTTGTATGTTTTTTTTTTTAATTTTTTTACAATTTTGGGAGATTGATCTTCTGAAATATCGATCATATGGTCTCAACCATATGGTCTTCGATATTTCAGCCGTTCGATGTTTTCAAGTGTAAATGTATATACACACACACACATATATATATATATATATATATATATATATATATATATATATATATATATATATATATATATATATATATATATATATATATATATATATATATATATATATATATATATATATATATATATATATATATATATATATATATATATATATATGTGTGTGTGTGTGTGTGTGTGTGTGTGTGTGTATATATATATATATATATATATATATATATATATATATATATATATATATATATATATATATATATATATATATATATATATATATATATATATATATATATATATATATATATATATATATATATATATATATATATATATATATATATATATATATATATATATATATATATATATATATATATATATATATATATATATATATATATATATATATATATATATATATATATATATATATATATATATATATATATATATATATATATATATATATATATATATATGTATATACACACAGACTGAAATGTGGCTTACAGAAAGTATAGCTGTGTGTTCGTACTTAAAAACTAGACTGGATGAACTTTAGATAATGTATTTGTTTTGCTACTTCTCTGAACTACTTTGATCAGTCACCACAGTACCTCATGACAGAATGTATTCAATATAACATTATTGTGACATCTGAAGCTAAACAGCATAGAAATAAATTAGGGGGGGGAAGCATGTGTCAATCTCTTTCGATCTTGTTTTTGATAAGGCAATTCTGGACTTTTTGATGTCCTGAGTAAATATTTGGATGGAAGTGCAAGTCATTAAATTGCATCTGAAGGAGGATGTAAGCAATCCTCCAGGCTCTGTTGTAAACTAACTGCAAGATCATCACCTGGGTTGCTGGTATTCTTTGAGGAATCCTTAACAATGGAAAAATCAAGGGTCTAATTTGTTTGTATATTTCCCTGCCCTCATTTTTTACTTAAGTTGATATAATATGCAAAAAGGATTTAATGTCCTAGATATACTCACTTATTTTTGGCAACAAAAGGAAATTATTTGGTTTATAGTTAGAAATGAAAAGCCTATTTAGCATATAAATGTGCAGTTTTGTTGGGCACCTTGAGTATGTGTACATTGAGGATGCTCTAAACAAGCTGTTTTTTAGTGTTTTATCATAAGGTGTAGTGTCTTTTCTGAAGAAGTTTCGTGTGCTTCAACACTTAGAGATGGTGGGGTGACTCTGGACTCCTGCAAAACAAGTTTAGTAGCTCCAATAATAGTTTTTAGAGTAATCTGTTAGAGCGGCTTACTAGTCAGACTAAGAAAACCTTCACAAGATGGCCGATGACACAGGAAATCTCCAGGAGGATGTATGAGCGATCTGCTTGTGTTTGGAAGCCATTATATTGATTTTACAGAAAGGTGCTGAGGATATCCAGCTAATTAAAGACATAGTTGCTAAGCATGATCAGCTGCTGAATAACATCCAACAGATGCTCACAAACCATCAACTAGAGTTGAAAGATCAGAAAATTACAGTGCCTTCAAATGCAAAATCCATCATGGACCTGTAAGCACATGCATTGCAGCTTGAGGTTAAGGTAGACGAGATGGAGAACACATTCAGATGCAACAACCTGCATGTGCAGAGGCTGCCACACACAGTGGAAGGGGTGGATGTGGTGGCATTCATTAATGAAGGAATTATAACTACTTTTGCACGGGAATGTCCTATCATTATTGAGAGAGAGCACAGCGTGCTTACAAGGCTAGTAAATTCTATTCCTCCAAGGCATTTCATATTTAGATGCCTGTATTGTAATGATAGAGAAATGGTGTTAAAGAAAGCAAGCAATTTAAACATTGACTTGAAAACTGCAGGCCATCCAGTAAAAATAGTTCTAGATTACAATGCAGCCTTTTTTAATTAACACAAAGCTTTTGTCCCATACCTATATTTGGGCTCATGAGTTGAGCTTTGGGGTAAACCTAAGGCATCAGACGATTCTATAGCTAACTAAAGGTAGTTAAGACTTTTCAATTAGTCCTCCCTGTTTATGCAGAAGGATTCCTACAAGACTGGATGCTAACCCTTAACAGGAAATATTATGCAGAATTGCAGACGTCTTTCAATATGGAAGGCAAGCTGAGAGAGAGACCTGTGCATGGTACTACTTCAAAAACTCGGACACCCAAAAAGGGTAAGGCAAAAGATTTGGACATCTCAAAACTGGTGAAGCAAGTGGGAGGGGGGTGAAACATATGCAATTTTTCACTATGCAGACATTTTCTCAGCACAACCATTGCTGCAAAGGTCTACTAGATATACATATACCACAGATGGAGTCCGTTTGTTACAATGAAACAAGTGTGATCAAAAGTTCTTTTTTTCCACTTCTTCTTTCTCAGTACTACAGAATTCTAACAGAAGCAGGTAAATCAGGTGTGTTCTTAGTGTGGGGCTAGGTAGCAGGTGCTCAACCCAGCACTGTGGATTTGACTTTGAGCTGTTTGGTAAATTTCCTACGATCTCATATCTTGTGGCATAGGGGTTCATTGGTTGGTTGTGGCATGAGTTTGGGGAAAATGTAGTTGTGTGCATTTATGAATCATTTTTATGGGACTAAGACACAAAGTGTGAGTAAAGTACATGTGGATTAATCCCCGGTCTTTTTTTTGACTTGTTTGTTAAGGGGATCACATCAACTTTAAAAATTAAAGCAGTGTTAGATTGGATTAAAAACACAGTGTGCAGATTGTATTTTTGCAGGAAATGAAGTTAAAACAACAGAATGAGCTATATCTGAAGAGATGGTGGCCTGGATAGTTTTATGGTAGTAGCGTTAGCACAGCAAAGAGGGGTGTGTATATATTATTGAATCAAGGGACAAGTGAACTGCTTTGTCAATGATAGGGATGGAAAAGATAAATTATGCTAAACTATACCGGACGTAATATGACTATGTGGGTTTGTAAATTTTTTTGTGGCCACAATGATGACCTTGGAAGTCTCTTGTATCAAATTCAAAACACATTTCGCATGCAGACATGGTTATTCTAGGGGGGACTTTAACATGGTACTCACCCATTGTTCGATCAAATTCCACAGGGACAAGTCAGGCATACTAAAACAGCAATTATGTTGAGGGGTACTGGTGAAGAATGGGACGTAGTGGACAGCTGATGGATATTTCAGCCAGGGGAGAAACAGTATACATGTCTTGGCTACAAGCCAGGTATTGTAAGTAGATTCATTTACTTTAAGTTCAAAAGGAGTCTAATTTACCAGGTGGAGCAAGTATTTATTTTAGACTCAGTGTTATCTGACCAGAAGCCAGTCATCGTGCGCATGTGTATCATTCAGGGTTTAGGGCGGGTTAGTCTATAGAAATTCAACCCTCTTGGGCTAAAGAATGATAATAAAGCAGTATTATTTATGCATGAATAGGAAAGTTTTGGAAGTCACCTAGGAAAGTTTTGGAAGTCACCTCAGTTTAAATGGATAAATCCAATCCATGCATGGATGCAATTTAAATGCAGTTTTAAGCAATGGTGTAAACAACTTGCAAGGGCACAAAAACTGAGCACAACAATTAGAATGGAGGAATTTAAGTAACAAGTGAAGATACTTGAAGTGAGGAATACAGCAAGCAGGTATACAAATACATCTTTGTTGCAGAGTATAAACAGCACAGTGCAGTATAATCTTAATCACAATAAGTGGGAAAGGTAAAAGTTATTTTACTAGGATATAAGGATTAATTCCTGAGCATTTGCACACATCACATTCTCAACCTCGAAGGTAAGTCAACACATCGACCAGATGTCTTGTCTCTAATTTTTGAGTAAGATGGGGTTGAAAAATATACCAAGTAAATTAAGTCCTAATCTTGGGGTCCACTACTGATAAAAAAGAAATGGAAGAAGTTCTCAAACAGCTGATTCCTGTCAAATCCCCAGGACTGAATGGCTTAACGTGTGATATTTTTTTATAAAAGGTTTGGAGTAGATCTACTAAACCCACTGAATGATTTGTTTACAGAGGTTGACAGTCTGGGAAGAATTTATGATAAAGCATTGGTAGTTCGGGTGTTACTTTTTCCCAAACTAGGTAAGGATCAAGCAAACATTTCCAACTATAGGCCTGTCTCCCTATTAATACTCATTACATCCGAGTGATGCCTCCAGGTGCATCTGCAGTTAACTCCTTCTGATGCCTGTAGGCATCAAATATTGCTTGTTCGTATTTGCATCAATAATTTCAAAACCATGTTAAGTACAAGGTTTTAAAAAATTTCATCTCAAAGCTTACACACTGGCAAACTGCATTAGTATTTGACCTCTGTTTAGTGGAGATAAATAGATATTAACTGTTATTTTTTATGCTATTAATTTATATAGATATAATTTTCACATTTTTCTAACTATCTCAACAACCAAGTAACACAGAAAGAACTCCTTAACCTCATATGAAAGCTCCCAGCTATATGAATAAAATGCTGCTGACAGTATGTGTATAACTTGCGTGGTTGCTGAGATATTATAAGTTATATAAAATATTAGAAATGTAATATTTACTGGGTTTACTGTGACTTATAAAATTCGGTTTAAGATCTAAAACCTAAAAAAATTCTACCACTATAAAACAGTTTGTGCTGAAAAGTTTGTAATTTAGACTTCTTTCATAACCACTATGGTTCCAGAGATATGAACATCTGTTTGAAATGTGAGGACATAATTTAATTCTGTCAAAAGGCTGAGGCTCTGCCCATTGAAAGTTGCACTGCAAACTTCCAGAACTCCATTGGAGTGAATAAGTTAAATTTGGAGGTTAGGCTATTTGCAAAACATTTGGCCAATATGTTGTACCCCATTATCATGCAGTTAATACCTATTAATCCAAGCTAGACAAGGAGGTCAGGATCTAGTGTGACTTTGGATGAAAATGCACGGTAAAGCCTATCATATAAATTCCCCAGTTCCTGGTTGATTTTCATAAAGCATTTGACTCTGTAGATTGGCAGCTTATGTGGACAATACTAGAGGAATACAGCTTTCCCACCACCTTTACACATAAAATGTAGGATTCTATATAATAACTCTGCAGCTTGAATAGAGACTAATGGCATGTTGTCAGCATCATTTGGCATATCTCAGGGGAACACACCAGAGGCATCCATTATCACACTGCCTGTTTGTATTAATACTGAATGCATTATATACTATGCTGGAAAGAAGATTTTAGCAATGTGGGGTCTTTGTTATCTTCGTGGTTTCCTGATGATCAAGTTTTATGGCTCTCCCACCCACAAAACTCCCTGGTGCATATTTTAGAGTGCATTCATGAGTTCTCTTATTGGTTCGGGTTGTATTTTAACAAGGAAAAGTTAACCATTTTCCATGGTCAGAACAATCAAAGACTATACTGTGTAACTGGATGGAGTATCTGCTATGTATAATCACCATCAGCATATATGTGGACATCCACTTTTCTACCTTTCCAGAAAGAATTTTAGAAAAGAATGTGATAACATTGCAACAGCATATTAACTTGTAGATTAGCAGGTGGAAACAATAGTCTTTCTCCTTTACTTCTAGAATTCATTGTGATGGCATGACTCTTGAGAGTAATTCCTCCTAGCCTCTTCTATCAGAGCACAATTCCAGTTACTTGAATGGAAGTAGTGACAAACACTGTTAAGTCTGAAAATCCTCAGAAAATCTGCTTGTTGTAAAGTGACTGATGCCATAGTTGTTTCCTACATATGTTATCCAATCTGTAAAAAAATGCCTGCAAAAATGTAAAGAAATAACTGACATAACAGAAACAAAAAAAATGGAATTTTGTGAGTTTAAGGTCAATTCTTTCTCATTACTCCTTCCCTGAGTCAGTTAGTGTAGCATATTTCCTGGCTTGCAAAGCACAGTTAATAAGTGAATTTGCTCTCACTGGTTATCAGGTTTCTTCACTTTCTGAAGATTAAAGGCTCAGTATGTTTATGGCTTCCAGAGGAGGTAAAGAATGCAGTTGTAAATAACAGCACATATTGAAAGAAAGTATTACTATCAGAATCATCTCAATCTTTCAAAGGAAATGTCAGTGAGAGCCAAGGCTAAAAAAATATCTCTCTGAAATACATTTTCAGTGAACCTCAAATTAAGTTTTTGTAGGGGGGGGGTAAGCCTCCATATACCCGATGTGGTGAAATACCTCCACAACCCCATGCTAATACACAAAGTTCATGGTTATTCAACAGTGGAATAAAAGGCAAACTCCACTGGCAGTGGAAGTGGCTTTCAGCAGATTTTACTTCATGTCAATGGCACTCACTGAAAGAGTGCTCAAACAACTGACATAATCCTATTTTATGATGCCAGTGGGTACGATATAACAAAAAAGAGCAACACGTCCATTCATCTGGGCTTTCCTTGCTAATAAATCTGCAAATGTGACAGACAAAATGCTATAACAGCAAGGGAGATAAATTCCTAAAGAAAGTATCATAAGATTGAATTCTTCCCTAGCATGGCGTGCACTGAGGAAGTTGACTAGGAGAGAAATACCATATAGGGAAAGAAATATGTTGATACAAAATGTACCGATTTTAGAAAAAGCATCAGTGCAAAAGTAGTTAGTCAAACAAAGTTGGTGATATGTGCCAATTTCATCATTCAAGACATCTGAACATATTTTCAAACTGACACATTAGAGAGACAGATTTTGTTCTCATGTGCAGTACAGTTCAAAAACAGCAATCAAGACCAATGTAGAGATACTTACAGAAATTAGTATTTAATGATAATATAGAATTCTGTCAGTCAAAAAGAGAGTAGTATGGAAGTGAAAAAGTGAAGCTGGTTACTAATAACATCTTGGTCAAAACAACATTTAGATCTGTCACTAATGTACTAACTCGATGCCTTTTAGTCAGCACAGCTTGATATGCCTGACAGTTTGGTGTGTGGAAGTTGCCCCAAAATTTTGGAAGATGACTGTCTGTTATATCCTTGGCAGAATACAACCCATATAGCTAAGGCTACTGCAGCAATGATTATTATGAAGAAAACCTTAGAAAACATCTGAAATATGTAGCAATAGGGATATGATAAGCACATTTCAAGTCTAGAGTTGCCTATCAACTTAGAGGAAGAAAGAGAGATAAGGTTTATACAACAACATTTTGAAAATTTGGAACTTTCACAGAAAGGTTAAGGAAGGACAGGTTGAGAACTGGTATCCAAGATGATTCCTTCTTTAGCACCAGAAAAATCTTTGAGTAAAATCCAGTCCCTGAGAGGACTGGTTCTATAACCCACAGAGAAAGAATATGGTTGATGACCAGGGGAAAAATGGAAATCTGATTTGGGGGATGAGGGGGAATCCTCTGAAAAGGAGGGAAGCTTTCCTACTGCCATTTGTAATGTTCCTGAGTAATAGGACCCATTTGTCTGAAACAATCTAATGCCAAAAGGGAAGATGAACAACCAAGTTCTGCGACATGCTGAAAGAACTGGCAGAGTGAGAAGGGGAGAGGAATATTACAATAGTCATTTCACTTTACGGGACTGCCCCTGTTTTTAGAAGTTTTTTCTTAACATTTTTCCACTTTTTCCTTCACATCTGCTTGTTAGCAGCCTTGTGAGACTTTATTTTGCTTCTCGTAAAAGGAACCTGAATTTGTAGCAAAATTTTTAATAAACTTGGAGAAGTGGGGGGGTGCTGAAGATTTTGAGTGACCTCCTAGATCAATTTCCCTCTTTCATTAATCATTTGTGTACATAAGTAGCAAAAGGACCATGTCAAACCTCTTTATTCAAAGGAGAGTTTAAAATTTCACATATAACATCAGAAAACATCTGTGTATGCAACTCCAGCAAACCGCCTCATAACAGAGACAGAAACTGCTGCCCTGAACACAGAGTCAACACATTCATGAGAACACTTTACATAATATTTAGTTACCTGGGAAACAGAAGCTATTAATGAAATAAAATAGACCTTAATTTCTGAAAAAAGAAAAGAGGCTATAATGTTCCTCATATTGTCAAAGGAAGCCAACAGATATTTTAACATATGAGTCTGATAATTTTGGATTCTAAAGGTCAAAGTGGCAGAAGTATAAGTCCTCTTTCCAAATCTATCAAAAGCTTTCCCATTTTTAATAGTGGAAGAGGGATCAGTATAACTAAAGTTCTTGTTGCAGCAGAATTTGACATAGAAATAGCTGTAGGGTCAGATCTGGAATGGGAAAAATATTTGTAAGACTGATGGACTTTAAGTCTCTCTGCCTTCCTACTAGCTGCAGCTTAAGTGTCAAGTATTTTACAGGCAGTGTCAAAAACTTCCTCCAAAGTTTGTGAAACAGTAGAAATAACAACAGGCTATGGAAAAATCAACTTGTAATAAAGCATAGTATCTCTTTATAAAGGTAGGAATATCAGACTATTCTCACTAAAACATTTTATTCATCCAAGAAATAATTTAAGAAAATGAAATTTCCTCTATAGGAGATTCTGCAGAAACACTTTAATTATAGTCAAAACAGGTATCTAATTAGGTAGAAGTATTAGAAGATATACTTCCCCAGTCCTTTTCCTTACCATCGTGCAGAGAATAGTCAGAAACTAGGGAAACTGTCTCATTTTTATTATGAAATTTCAAGTCACTATTTAAAGGTTTTAAAGACTAAAATAAAAAGTCAATCCAATAAATTATTCCTTATCAGCAGAAATAGTGTCCAAAGAAGATGAATGTGTAGTTTTCTTCCTCTTTTTTTCAACAGACATCTCTAGAAGGTGACAGACTCATTAATGGCACCTCACCATGGGGAATCAGCTATCTCAGACTGAGAAGAGTGGCTCTCCCATGTTCGCTAAGGGTAGCTGAACAACCACAGACAGCATGGCTGAGCTCCAGTCCATGGTGGCTAAAGAGGCTTGACCAGAATCAGTCAGATAAAAAAGTGAATGGTCTGAAGAATCACTAATGGCCACAGCACAGTTACCCATCAGCATTTGAAGCATATGTTGAATCCTTTGTCATGTTAAGGGCTTCTTGCAAGTTGTCTTTTTATTGGGACTGGAGGAAAGTAGAACTGTGGGAATGGTATGTTGCTCCTTGGTTCTGCCAAAAACAGAAGCTGATTCCCAGCTAGTGCAGTTAGGTCATGATAGTGATGGGTAGTTGTTTTGTGTTCACAAGCACAAAACACAATTACACTACCAAACTGGAACAATAAAATTCTCAATAATTCCAATCATATAATCACAAGTTTCTCCACAAAAAGTGTTCAAGAAAGCACAAATAGTAAAAATTAAAAGAAGAAATTAAACCGGCTGTCTCAGACTGGTCACATGAAAATTCCATTAAACACAAAAAACTGAGGAAAAAATGTAATTTCTCACATAAAATAGAACATGTTTCAGAAGAAAATTAATATTGCAGAAGGCTCAATAATGGATAACTGTATGCTGACTGTTGATACTTAGAAGCCCGCAAGTCAAGCATTCTCTAAGGGTGACAAGAAAGTACTGAAGCTTTTGTTACCCGGGAGCTAATGTAACCAGCAGCCTGGGTACACGTGAAAGGAGTCCAAGGCTTTGGAAGACTGGACGACTGTTTTATCCTTGGCAGGATGTAACCCACAGAGCTAAGGCCAAAGCATACTGGCGTATATTCAAGTTCTTCCCTTTTACCAGGTGACCCCTGCCCTCTATTTGAAAACAGTCTTTCATCTATGTGGGTCAAAGACATAATACAACCACGGAAGGGGAAGAACATCCAGAAACTATCATGCTGATACCAGATGCTTCTGCTTTTGAGGTTGTTGTGCTGAAACTGAGCTTTGCCTCCTACAGAACGTAGAATACATTGAAGGTATTAATGTGCAATGCACATAGCATTAGATGTTGGGCCCTACCTGTACTACTTGAGCTGACTTCTGCCATCACAAAAATCCCTAGCCACCATCAGGAATGACGATGGGCTACCCCCACACATATTTTCAAATGGCCTCCTCTCTACAAACATCAGCAGACTTATGGATTATCTTTCTTCTCCCTATTGACTCCTCCAGCTCCAAGACCACTGGTCAAACCAAGGTAATCTTGGTCATACTCAGGGATTTAGTTGCTTGCAACACACATACGATGCACTGGTTTGGCACTTTTTTTTTTTTTTTTGTGTGTAGATTTAACTTCACAAAATGAAATATTAAGTATTTCTGCTACATAACAACCAACATCTGACAAGAACCACAAGAAAAAAATAATTCTGCCACCTCATTCTCTAAATCACAGAGGTCACTGTGAACTATACATACCTCTGTTCTTTATCATCAGCACTGAGTTAGAGGAAAAGGACTGCACAAAATGCTTCCATGCAAAGTCTATAAAATGGACTGCAAAGTTGTTTAGTCCTAATTTGTTCAGTTTCATACCCCATCTTTCTCTAAAATACCTGACCACAGATTTTGTCTAAAAATACAAACTAAGATCCTGTGACTATCAGCTTTGTGCAACACCTGCTTGGCAATGGCAGGACCAGATGTGCTTTTATACATGTATGTGAGAATCCTACCCTAATGTATGTTTAATACATGTGTAGCACAACAATAACTCTCAGGGTACCAGAACCCATGATGGCACAACAGAAAATGTTGACACATTTTGGAAAATAACATACTAGAAGTCATTTATTTATTGACTGACAGAAGACTGGCATATTCTTTTGAAAATAAGAAGCTACAATTTCAAACAAACCACATAAAGAAATGGAAGAAATTCAGGCTGCATTGCAAATGAGCAACAACAAAGCAAGGCAGTGTACATGATACTGGTAGCAGAAGCCTTACATTTCCATTCACTCACAAACCACACAAATGGCTAAAATAAACCAATCAATATTTTATTAAAGGTTAAGAGTACATGGCTGCAGCATAGCTTTCATAATGCAGTTAGATGGAATTACAAAGAGAAATGAAGGAGAAAAGACTATAGCAACATAATGCTTGTATTTCACTAGCTTCACTCAAATGAGGGGTAAACAAAGGTACACAGTGCCTGTGTGCTGCTCTCAACTAACAGCATTCTGTGGTCTGATTTGAGGCTGCATCTAGGACATAGTAAACAGTGAAGTAACCCTGTCTGAGTTGAGAACAGAATCACTCTTTTGACAAGATGAAGCATCTGAAGAACCTGTCAAGAGTAGCATGTGACCCCTCAGAGCATACAAGCAAAATATTAATGCAGAATAGGGAAGGCACTCATTAAGTAACACAGATAACAACAAAACATTTCATTAAATATTTATGAATGTGGCTTCTAAAGATTCCCAGAAGAACCATAACTTTTTAAAATACATACTTGTAACTTCTGGATGATCATGAGAAAATCAGTGTGCCACCACTTACTTTAACTTATCTGATAACTAAACTGGCCATATGTGAGATGGCATAACTGGTAGTTCCAATATCAGTGAACTATTACAGATAATTTTTGGTGTGTCTTCTAAACTGCTGGGTTCTTAAGACTTTTCTGTTTTCCTTTACCCATTTACAATGCATCTGATTACTCAGTACACCTGAGTTCAATACTTCATTCACATGTGGCTTGCACATTGCTTATCCTGCACATATTGGAGCCTTCTAAACACAACCAGACCTCTCAACCATACTAGATTGCTTGTTTTTTACCAGTTTTGAGGGCAACATAATGGGGTGCCATGAATTAATGAGTGACACCTTTAATTCCTGATTTTTTTCTTTTATTTTTCTTTTTTTTAATATATATATATATATATATATATATATATATATATATATATATATATATGTATAGCTTTAAATTTATGGCTGATGTCACCATGCATCACCAGGGTACAGGGGCTTGCATGATGATATCAGCTTTGTGAGGCAGTGTCAGATGTGGGAGTTTCAAAAAAAAAAAAAAAAACTTGCGGGCAGCTTGTGGGACAGGGCAAGTTTCACTTTAACTAGACAGTGGCAATCAACACCATAGTCGCTTATCCAGGAGCACAGAAGGATTACTTGGGAGGTAGGAAAGCTTGGCTGCTTAATCATGGTGTCTCTGCTGACAGCTGCTGTGGATGCATTTGTTGATGGGGCAAACAGGAAGAGGGGAACTGTTACAACTGGTAAAGCACCACTGATTATACAGATGTGGTCCCCAGCCAACCCAGGTATGATCTGCTATGAAAATGTGTCAGAAATGCTGGGTTCTTAAGACGTTAACAGTTTTAACAACAGAGCTGCAGGTGCACATTCATTCCTCCTTGCTGTGACTGAACATGTTTGTGCAGATTCACCTGTTGTGGTTGCGGGTCGGCAGCGCTGTGTGTAGAATGGCTTTCTGTTTGAGATATACTAACTGGAGGCACAGACACAGTGGTGTAAACTGTGAGATTAACAGTACAGGCAAGGTAGCAAGCTGGCTGTTCGGCTCACACAGGAGGGTGAAAAGAATGCAGATGGGGGGGTGTCATGGACTCTGAAGGGTTCAGTTACAGTTAGACATTAGACAGCCACTGTGTGAAGAAAGGGTGTTGAATTTCCTCATTTCATTTTGTGCTTGGGACATAAAACTACAGTAGCAGAATAACTTTATTTACATTATTATGTACAATTTTTTTCCACAAAAAAGTTATTCCTAAAGCCAGTATTTGGTCATTTTATAAATGGAATTAATGAAATGCAGAGAGAGTAGCAGTCTTTTCCTTTTTCATTCCCTTTATTTGTAATCGTAATACTTATACAATTGTTTTGCCTTTGAGAGTAATTGTGTTTGGTATTTTCACTTTACATGTTTAAGCGTATGTACATACTGTCTGTGTGTGTCCTACCCACTAACCATAGTTCTGTATACTTTTAAGGATGACAGTCCTTCGACATTGCATACAGGTATTTTACTGCGGAAGCTCTTGAAGCTTGACATGTTGTTGCAACTTTTTGTAATGCTGGTTGCCTTTTTCTGTTATCCAACTTAGTATTAATTTATCATTGTTATATTTATTATGTTCATGTCTCTTATGTGTAAAAAGAGACACAGAAACACACCTCTCATCTGTGTCGCATTATAAGAACTGTTCCTCATTTTAAGTCTTAAAACGTTTCTGTTCCACACTGAAAGGGTTGGACATCGATGTTAATATTTTTTAAGAGATACCCATTATACAAAATTTTGAACCATATTAACGCTGCAAATAATGCTATATGTGAAAGCATTTAATAACAATGCCATGAGCTTCTTAGCTGAAGTCATATCTCTCAATCTCTCACAGCAAGAAATTTGGACAAAGCCAACAATAATGGTGGGACAAAGGCCCAAAAATAGGAAGGGACAGATTTTAACTCGGATAGTTGCTAGAATAACAAGTTTTACATTATTATGTATTTTCTGAGGGATATGAAGTCTGAAATTCAAATGTCTACCAATTATTTATTATTATTTAGTGACTTTAATCTTCATGGTGGTATCCTACAATTCCGTCGGAGTTGGTGGGGCTACATGACTATGTATGCAAATATATGTTAATCACTGTCCCGATTTTTGGCCAGTTGTACCTCCTTTTCATGGGCCCTTGTCCAGATTTTTGATGTTCCCAGGTTGAGAGGTATCAACACAATTGACTTATAATCATAAAGTTACAAGTAAATGTGAATATATCTTGACTGATAAGTAATCATAAAGGATGAAAAACAAAATTATTGAGAATAACATAACTCTTTATAACAGAACTTTATTTCTGTTAGTTCCATTTTATTCACATTGACTTGCTGACACTTGAAACACAGATACCAGCTAAACCAAATAAAATAAATATTACAAAATAAAACATGACAAACACAACATCATAAAAATCTGTTGTGAATAAAAAACATTTCTATAGGTGATGTGCAGCCTTAATAATTTCCTAATTATTGAAACGAGAACAAACAATATTAATGAAGAAGCAATATAAAGCTTGTTTTGGGGGTATCTCCAAGTCCACTGTCTCACAACATGCAGTACCATGATGAAAATGAACAGGAACTCACAAAAACAAAGATCCTGCAATTATTTGGATTAATGATTATTCATTATCAATGTTTGTCAAATGGAAAAACATTAAAAAATATAGCCAAACAAGCTTTTTTTGAGGGAGGCAAGCCTCACTGCACCCCCAATGTGGACCCCCCCAACTTATATATATCAGCTCCATGGTGGCACAACAGTGCTGAAAAGTGCAGCAGTCAACAATCGCTGAAAGTGTTTTTTTTTTAGTGAAATCTCCCTTGTGGTTTTGTGCATTAGACAAATCTAGTCTAAAAACACCTAACATTACCAAAAGCTGAATTCAGAAAACTATGCAGCTTCTGCCATCTTTCAAACCTTAATGTGCCACTGGAAGCAGAATAATAAATACACTGCATATATTTTCTTACTCTGCCATCCATAATGCAAATGAGTTGCCCATAAATGTCCCCAACATTTTGTGGCATTTGAAACATGTGCAAACTGTTT
Organism: Protopterus annectens; assembly: GCF_019279795.1. NCBI lineage: Eukaryota > Metazoa > Chordata > Ceratodontiformes > Protopteridae > Protopterus > Protopterus annectens. The sequence goes on from NC_056737.1 coordinate 410,287,481, forward strand.
TGGGCACCATTTCCCTATTATTTTTCTTGATATGGTTGAATGTGAGACAATTATGGTTGGTGAAGGTGAGGATAATGCTCATCTTACAGCACAGATGTGGTGTGAGAAGGAGATTTTTCTGCATATCCTTCATAACAATTACAACCCAAGGCTCCTGTAGGGAGGTTATACCAAGTCACATTATAAGGCTGATGCCTGGAATAGTTTGGCCAAGGCTATCAGCCATGCTACTGGCATCCCATACATAAGGGAACAGTGCCATTACCACTACAGTGATATGACTCAAAGCAAGCCTGGCCTTCTTGGCTGATGGGTGTCTGAAGTTAGCTACAATCATCACCTCAGTACTTTATGTATACAGTCATTTAGCTGAACAAATAACCTGCCACTGCATTCCACCATGCAGTTTCTCATTATGCCCTTTTTATTTTTCTAGTCCCTGCACAGATTGAAAGGAATAGGGAGATGCACAGGAGCAGAAAAGAGCACATAAAAGAATGCTGAGGCGAGTATACATGCTGTCATGTTTGCAAAATAACAGTTGTAGCTATTAAAAAATAATTTGCTATACCTTTTATACAACATTACCACATCTATCAGTACTGGCCTAGTTCAAGGTTAGTAGTATGACTGTCCAGTGTTAGAAGTGCAGTTCTCTGTGTCTCCTCCTGCAGAGATGGACAAGTGCCTTACCATGTTAAGTCTATCTGCATTGAGATTATAAGGATGGCTGTATGTTCAACTACTTCCCCTAAAAAAGTTCTGTTGTCATGGCAAAGTATAGTTATCATCCCACTAATAATAATGCTCCATGACAAGGTCCACATATGTAATATTCATAAGTAGTAGTTTGCTGGGCATTTCACAATATACAATAGAATTACTGTGTGATCAACATGTTTACTATGAATATGTACAGTTTTATTTTGGTCAAAACTAAAATAGCATCACTGACCATAAGTACAGAAATGTTGTCTTGATAAATAGTTCCTGCATTTAGTACTTTCTTATGTCAGACTGCATGGAGGACAGCTTTTGGCTTAGGCCCCCCTCCCATATGTCATAATTAGACAAACAGGTTGATGATATACCTTGTGTAAGTTCTACTATTAAAGTGTTATTATGCTTTATGTTATAAGTATCAACATAGTTAAGAATGCAATATTTATTTTGTATTTCTCTTCCCCCACCCTCATTGTAATTATTTTGTTTCTGACACCCATCAAGAGCTGGCAGAGCTTGTGGGTAAGATAACAAACAGGAGGTAGGATGCATGCATCTGCTGCATAGAGACCATGGTCTGGCAACTTGTAGAGTCACTTCTATGCCCAGTGCAGGCTTCACTTTCTGAGATAGGACCTACTGGTGATGATTCCGAGGGTGACAAGTAATCATCATTATGTCTAATACAAACATTTTCTAATACAAAGAAATAAATCAGCAAACCAAAAACCTGTAAAATGTTTATTTAAAACACAAAACAAACCAAAAAGTATCAAAGTGAGCGCTTTCGGTCCCAGTGACATTTTTGGTCTAATACAAAAATAAAAGGGCACTTGTGCAATATGATTGGACCCTATTGTTTGATGAGCTCATCTTAAAAAGTGTACTTTTTTGACAAATCACTAAGGATTGAAGTCATTAAATAATCACTGTACAGCTATTTATGGAATTCTCCAAAATTACTGAGCTAAGAAGTCGAGAGGTATGCTCTTATCCCATCTCCATCTTGCTCATATTTTCTCACCTTGTGTTCTACCTCCTTCTTGCTTTCGCTTTTTATCTATCCTATATTCCCATTTCCAAGGTTTCATCAGGTCAAAAAATAGAATAACACAACACTTATGTGTCCACAAAGGGCATATAAAAAAGACCCCCTTCTGTAATCATACACTGTGTGACAGCTCACAAGCAACAAAGCTGCTGCCTTTATAAAACAAACAAGAAATAGCACTCTTCATCGTATGGCAAAAATGAAGTCCAGTCCCTGTCACATGCTATGGATATTGTCATCAGTCATATAACTGAGTTAATTGTTGCCATGAATCACCATGCAAATCTGAAATCAGGTAAATCAAACTCCTGCATTCTAGCTCTTTCAATGACCCAGTGTACTCATGAAATGATTTGTACTGTGTCACTGCAGTGGGTTGGGAGGTTCTACTTCCCTGGGTGATTTATATTGTTTTACAGTGTTCGGTTTGCAGTCTGCAAATGTGTTACATTTCCAATGTATGGGTGTGTGTTTTACGACACCTTTCAGTCTGGCTACTATTTTGGCTCCCCTTGCTAATGCAGTCATATACAGAATATGAGTGATAAAGGCATGGGCCTCAAATCCCTTGTGGCCTCTCTTTCTTTTCTTGATTTCAGTCTGCAAATGTGCTACATTTCCTTGATCTGTGTGTTTTATGACCTCTTAGCCTGACTGCTTCCGAGGCTTCTCTTGCTTATGCACTAGTATAAAGAATATCACTTGGACAGGCATAGGTTCAAATCCCTTGAGGCCTATCTTTCTTTTCTATCAATATGCAAATGTGCTACATTCCCCTGATATGAGTGTTTTATGACCTCTTTTAGTTTGACTGCTTCTAAGGCTCCACTTGCTAGGCAACTGAGAATATACTGCCATAAGGACTGGACTGGTGGGTTGACTCCCCTGAGGGTATTATACTTTCATTTTTTAATGACGTACACATTATAGTACAGTTCCACTGCTTACACTCAGATGTTGTCAGGAATGGTCCATGTTGGTATATCATTTTATTTTACCGTATCCCATCTTTCCTGTTCAAGTTTCACATTATTCTAAATTCAAGTATTGCCATACCACCTTCATCATTGTGCTTTGCAGCCCTACTGTGATGGGCAGCTCACTTTGCACCTGTCCGCCTGTCTCTGTGGTTTCTGTTGATATAATAAAGCCTCTACTCTTCACTCTTAGCCATTCCTGACATTTTCCCTTTCATGGAACATTTTTCTGCAGAAAATTTTACTATACATAACATTAACACACCGGCTACATACTTTTACCTTCTGTGCACATGGATTCACAATGACTACCACAGATGCTCATGTACACGCAAGGTTTACCTATATTGTTCATCCTTTAATCTGGCCACAAGGTACTCTAAGATCTGGCTGTGGGCCTGTACTGTTGCCACAAATAGGAAATGCTTGTCATACATAATGTCCTAGCTGCATGCGTAGGTGATAAACATTTAGACTCTTCATGCAGGTAGTGTAAAGTGTGATGACTTGGCCACAATCTTGGATGAGGCATTTCTGAATTCCCATGCAATTCTTTTGACTGGTGCATGAAAATATTTCTCTAAGTCAGCACTTTAGTAAAAGTTATTGAGCAGCACAGTGGCTCATCAATTGTTGTTGCAAAGTGCTTAGTTCCTAGTTTAGTTCTCAGCTAAGATGACTTCTGTATGGAGTTCCCGTAACTGTGTCAGTGCTTACTGAGAGCTTCAGTTTCCTCCAGTATCCTATAGACATGCTGCAGGTGAACTGGTAATCATCTAAATTGCCCATACATCTGCATGCCATGTGAAAATGAATATGTGCATGCATATGTGTCTGATGTGTGTATTTCTAACTGGGTCCTGTGATAGGTTGGCATCCCATTTAAAACAAGAAACACCAAATCCAAGCAATGAAACTAATTTATTCAACCTATGAAATGCTGAGTGTGTTTTTAAAAAGGAAATTTGATTGATTTACCTGTTATTCTGAAGAAGTCTTTTGACGAAAGCATGCTCAATAATTCTTTTATTTATTTTATTAAGTACGTGGTTGTATGGCTCTGTTGTTGCCTTTCTGTGCATATTTCCCATTTAAAACATGCTTGTATGCCTTGTGCCAGATGAATGCTAAGTTAGGATCCAACCCCCTCACCACCCTATTCTGAATTAAAAGGGTTACTGTCTATTGAATAAAATCAATGAATAGAGTTTCTAAAGCAGCAGCGTTACAATTAATGTATCTGTTAAATAATCTAAATTGTGTTTGTGTTTGTGCTGCTTTCCTATGTACACATAAGAATCTATAAATAAAAGGCATGTGTTGAGCTAATTTAGGAATTTTTCAGAGTACGGATTTTCATTACACATTTGTCAAGTTTGTTCATGGTCAGATTTCCCATATTATTAGCAACATTTGCAACACTGTTTTCAGATATCTGAAAATGTTAAAAGGCATTTGTAGTGGTGTTATGATGTCATGGTCTGTGGATCACAGTGAGTTCTAACGTAAATAAATCCATATATTTGTACTAGTTAATATGAGTATAGGCATTATGGGCTTTTTTCTCCATATCACAGTCATTAAAGAAAATAAGTTAAATACACACAGCTTCTCCTCTCTTTAAATGGTAATCAGTCAAAAAGGAAATCTAACCTTTACACTGTCACTGTCAGAGATGAAGGTTCTCATTTTGTGTTTTAAAATAGCTGATTGCTAAAGATGATACAGATTTAGTTGTATTTATTTTTATTTATTTGTTAAGTAAGTAAGTAAAGTAGTTCTTCTCAGACACTTTTCAGCGAACACCCAGGCAACATGAGCAAGGGTAAATGCAAAATTAAGAGCAGACAGTGAATAGCAACAGCTTTATTTTCACAGTGACACATGCTGTGAACAATTCCATACTAAAAATGTTTACCGATCTGTTAAAAATGGTTTGACTTTTGTCTTCGGACTTTCTGCTGTGTACTTGTACAATATAACATTATACTGCAATACTACATTACACTATACTATACTGTGCATGGCATAGTGTTGTCACCTCATAGCTAGAGGTTTTCCAGTTTGATTCTCGGCTGGGATGCCTTCTCTGCGAAATCTGCATGTCCTCCTGTGTTTGCGTGGGCTTCCTCCAGGTGCTCTGGTTTCCTCCTACATTCCAAACACATGCAATAGGTTGATTGGACACACTAAACTGGCCACAGGTTTGAGTGTGTGTGTGGTGTGGAAGAATTACCATGGCAGGGCTAGCCACCCGGCATTGTAAACCTTTGCTGTACATGATTGTCACCGTTGAAGTGACACCCCGGCACCATGTGCAAAAATGGGAAAAAGAGGTTATGGATGGATGGATGGATGGATATAATATAGTATGATTTGAATATATATCCTGGGATTCAGAAACATAATTAACAAGGCAGTGCCGAGGCTATTGAGGAGATGCTGAGTTGGGCAAACATGCCTTAAAAAGGAATTATCAATAAAGAAGAAAGCACTTTGAGCTGTGACAATTACTTAATTAAGGAATCCACCTGTGTAAATGGGATTAATGACAAATCATCAACACAAATTTCACCAGTGGCAAAATCAGTGAGATAAATTCACTGAAACTACTTTAAGTGAACCTCAGAAACAGTCTTTTTGCAAGGTGGCTAGCTCCACTGCACCCTCTACTGTGTGGACAACACTCTCAAATCCCCCAAAAATTAAATAAACCAACTCCAAGGAAATACAACAATGGAAAAAGATGAATGCTCCGCTATCACTAAAGCAGTCTAACAAATTTACCTCGAACATCTCATCTTCAGTGAAGTTACCATTAACATTTTAACATATTCTTATGTAAATGACATCTCCAGCAAAGAGAAAAGTCTTTTCTGACTATGACTACAGAAATCTAGAACAGTAGAGTGCATGTCATATGCACATGAGTATAGACATCCACACATATGACTTTGTGACTCATTGAGAATTACTGTGAGCCATAATACATGACTCATTTCAAGGTCTCTATTAAGTTAAATTTATTTAAATGAGGAAGTAGTGGGAGTACATGAAAGTCAAAGGAATATACAGAAGGACACAGACAGGGAAAGTACAGTTGCATAAGTCCTACTTATCTGCAACAACACATGTTCAAATTGCTCACTGTCTCAGTGGCATTTTGGGTTAAATTCTGAGGTAACCCAGTACTGGCCAGCTTTAAGAAGTTCACACTCCCCTCCCTCTCTCTTCTTGTGATAGTTGATTGGCTGAACATATTCCTTCGGTTGTCACAGAAAATAAGTGTCCAGTCTTTTTCAATTTGACAAAGGAGAGAAAAGTACCTGATGCCAGAGATATCTTGCAAGAGTAAAATTTGCAGCCTGTCACAATAGTATATAAAAAAACAAATCTAACAACAACCAATCAAAGAGGATGAAACCCACATCAGCTATGCACAATGTTGGGAATGGTGGATGCTGCCAATGAGGCAGTGAAGATTTCAGAAATCTACTGTTACAGGTAAGTAGAATTTATGTACTATGTTCATCAATCACACTGCCTCTGTGGCATTTCCAAAGCTTATCCTATCTGGAAGGTAGAAGGATAAGAATCCAGGAGCCCCTGTAGAATGGTCTTAGCAAAGCCTGCTTTGGACCTTGAAAATGAATCCAGTTTTTAGTACTTTGTGAGGGTATGCACAAAGGACTAGCTTGTTGCCTCTAGAATGCTTCTAAAGTCCACTCCTTTCCAATATGCCATTGAAGAGGAAAGTTCATAGCTGAGTGAGCCTTAACCTGGCCTGGAAGAGACTTACCATGGTGAGAATGACAGAAAACAATAACAGAGGGCAGCAATCATGCAATAGTTTGCATAGAGACAGGTTGACCTTTCTTAACCAACATATAGGAGACAAACAGCTATTCAGCATTCCTAAAGGGCTTTGTTCTGTCAAGGTAAATATTTTACCTGCCTGTGTGCATCCGAGTTATGCAGAATCTTTTCTCCCTTGTTTTTTTGGATCAGGATAGAACACTGGGAGATTTATGGCTTGATTCAAAGTTAATTCAGAAACAACTCTAGGCATGAATGATGGATTAATGCATAACATAACCTTGTCCTATGAGACATCAGATAGAGTTGGCCCACGACGAGAACTTGCAGCTCAGAGATCCACCTTGCAGTTATCAGAACAATAAGTAAGGCAGTCTTCCAAGTAATGATCCATAAATCTGTCTGAGAAGTTGGTTCAAAGGGAGCTAGGGTGAATGTTTCAAGAAAAAAAAATGAGATTCCAGGGAGGAAGAATTTGCTTTTGAGGGAGTCTCACATGCAATACTCCTTTCATAAACTGATAGACTACAAAAAGGAGATCCATGGGTAGACAAGCTGTGATGGCTGCAAGATGCTCTTTGATAGAAGCATAAGGCAAATAATCTCTAAGTAGCTCACACAGATATTTCAGAAATAGAGTGGTAGAAGCCTTACTAGACCTCAGTTATTGGCTATGCACCATGCGGAAAATCACTGTGAATGTAAGTTTTTTTAGTTGTAGGTCTTCTTTCCTCCCTAAATACCTGCTGCACATCCTTATAGAACAAGTGCATAAAAGGTATCAAAACTGAATCATACAGGCTATCAGTTGCAATTGCTCTAAGTTGGAGCATACCATTTACCCCTGATGCTGTGAGAAAGCTTATGGTAATTGTCCATGGTCAATTCCATTAAAAGGGAGAACCATATTTGCCTGTCTTAATGATCTTTGGTAAAACTTTCTAAATCATTAGAAGTACCTAGGGAATCACTGGAAAGGGGGAACATACATACAGCAACATTTCTGACCATGGAAATGATAGAGCATCTGTCTTCCAAGCATGGCTGCAAGGTTGTCTTGAACATTCTGTCAGAGCAATCATCTGAGGAAAAGTGAACATTTGTTTGGACTTAAGCACAGATTCACCTTCCAAAGAATCACAGTGACTATACTCAGTGTCACCTAAGAAATCACCATTATCCAAATCAGATCCATCATCATTCTCTGAAACAAAAGATCTCTTGTCTGTTTTAAAAGGAGGTGAACAGATCTACTTGAGGCATTGCCCACATCTGGATCAAGTACTGGAAGACCTCTTCATGGAGCTTCCATTTATCATTATCTGTCCTGGATCTGCTTAGTCTGTCTGTCACCGTGTTTTGCTCTGACAGAATGTACAAGGCAAGACAAGTTGTAGAATGCTCCAAAAGCCAGCTCCCAGGCCATTATTGCCAACCAGACATTATGACCTTGTACCCCCTTGCTTGTTAGTCATGGTATTTTGCTCTGTGACTCAGCAAAGTCATTCTTTTGCAAGGGGCTGATCCTTTTTTGGAAAGGAACCCTTCTTGTTTGGTACTGAAGATTTATCTTCCTGCCTTTTCCTTTTGAATCACTGACTTTTGTTTGGCTGTGATTTCTGTTTCTTTTACCTCTTGAAGAAAGGCACCATGTTTTGGGAGAACTTGGGTACATGAAACATGCTAGATACTTCATGCATTAATTTGTCTCTTTCACCCCACTATTTGAGAATCTGTGTGACAGAGACCCCAAACTCCAATTTAGAACTTAAAGCTGCAATCAAAATTTTGGCTTTTAAATCATCAGAGAAGTTCTGATTACACAACCAAGCATACCATCTTAATACAAAAGAAGAAGCAGCATTTCTTAAGACTTAATCTGCAAATGCAAGCACACCTCTCAAAGCATATTTCAAAACCTGAGTCAAATTAGAAACAATTTCATTCAGACCTTTGTTATGCAAGTAAAAATGCAGCAAAAACATCCAAACTGTATGCATACAGTAAAATAAATTTCCATTTGCAGCCTTGATAATTTAACATTCAAAATACTAGATTACTAGAAAAAGACATCCTTTTGTCCTGAAGATCTAACCACTTTCCTTCTTTTTCAGGGGGCACTGGATTAGATAAGGCCACAGGCCTTTATTTGAGCTGCCAGCTGGGTCATCACTCAAATCTGAAAAGAGACGTCATATCTGAGGAGACCCTATGTCTTCTCTGAGCCTTTTATGGACTGCTGTAATAGATACTGGTCCTGCTGGCAGCTTTGTAAACATCTTCTAAGGCTGGGGGGGGGGGTGCAATGATAGCCACAGAACCGGGGATCTTATCCTCTGTAAGGTCATATAACATGCCTAGTTCTAAAGTAGTTTCCAACTGCTCCCAATCAAAAACATTACGAAATGTAGCAATCATCTGAGGAAAAGTGAACATTTGTTTGGACTTAAGCACAGATTCACCTTCCAAAGAATCACAGTGACTATACTCAGTGTTACCTAAGAAATCACCATTATCCAAATCAGATCCATCATC